>NC_069503.1:956573265-956840765 GCF_027579735.1 Bombina bombina
AGTATCTTAAAAGGCTTTTGCAGGGTTTTTTTATCCGTGAGGTCATGACCAAACCTTAAAATTGTTTCGTTTTATCTTGAGGGTTTCTGGTGGCTTCACCTATAATTTGCTCTGATAATCTGCTTTTCTAGAAGATTTTCTACCAGAGATTCCTAATTGAACAATTTAGACATCTTGAAGATACATTTAAGCCTATTCTGACTGACATATCTTAGCTGTTCCATTGCTTTTTTATGTTAATTTTTTTGTGTTTGCTCCTTTAAATATGAAAGGGACATAAAACCCATTTTTTTTTTCTCATGATACAGATAGAAAATACAATTATAAACAACTTTCCAATTTACTTCTATTATTTAATTTGTTTCTTTCTCTTGTTATCCTTTGCTGAAAGGTTTATCTAGGCAAGCTCAGGAGCATCAAATAACCTAGGTTCTAGCTGCTGATTGGTGGCTGCATATATATATTCCGGTTGTCATTGGCTTACCCATGTGTTCAGTTAGAAACCAGTAGTGCATTGCTGCTCCTTCAACAAATGATACCAAGAAGATGAAACAAATTAGATAATTGAAGTAAATTAGACATTTGCTTAAAATTGTATTCTCTATCTGAATCATGAAAGAAAACTGTTGGGTTTCATGTCCCTTTAATAAGCGCAATTACTGGTTTGACAAAAAGGTTAAATATCTCTCAAATCACTTTTAAATTAAGTCAGTAGCAGATTTATGAATTCTAATTGTCAGAATGTTAAGCTTTTGAACACAATGTTTAAAACATTTAAAAAAACTATAAGAAATTGTCTAGTGCACACATCATACATAGATATTAAACCTTTAAAGTCTCCTTCATAATTTAGACAGAGCATTTAATTTCTCTTGTAAGGTGTATCCAGTCCACGGATCATCCATTACTTGTGGGATATTCTCATTCCCAAAAGGAAGTTGCAAGAGGACACCCACAGCAGAGCTGTAATATAGCTCCTCCCCTAACTGTCATAGCCAGTCATTCTCTTGCAACTCTCAACAAGCAAGGACGTTGTAGGAGAGAGTGGTTAAATATAGCTAGTTTATTTTCTTCAATCAAAAGTTTGTTATTTTTAAATAGTACCGGAGTTGTGCTATTTTATCTCAGGCAGTAAATAGAAGAAGAATCTGCCTGAGGTTTCTATGATCTTAGCAGGCTGTAACTAAGATCCACTGCTGTTCTCACATATGTCTGAGGGGATTACACAGATGAGGTAACTTCAGCGAGAGAATGGTGTGCGGTTTATTCTGCTATCAGGTATGTGCAGTTATAATTTTTTCTAGAGATGGAAAACACTAGAAAATGCTGCTGATACCGGATTAATGTAAGTTAAGCCCGAATACAGTGATTTAATAACGACTGGTATCATGCTTACTCCCAAGGGTAATACCCTTATAATATTTACAATATAAAACGTTTGATGACTGTGATACCATTGCCAGAGAAATTGTGTAGACTGGATAAATACTTTGCAGTGCCGGTGTGTACTGATGTTTTTCCAAATACCTAAAAGGTTTACAGAAATTATTAATAAGGAATGGGATAGACCAGGTGTGCCGTTCTCTTCCCCTCCTATTTTTAGAAAAATGTTTCCAATAGACGCCACCACATGGGACTTATGGCAGACAGTCCCTAAGGTGGAGGGAGCAGTTTCTACTCTAGTAAAGCGTACTACTATCCCTGTCGAGGACAGTTGTGCTTTTTTTTTAGATCCAATGGATAAAAAATTAGAGGTTACCTTAAGAAAATATTTATTCAACAAGGTTTTATCCTACAGCCCCTTGCATGCATTGCCCCTGTCATTGCTGCTGCGGCGTACTGGTTTGAGTCTCTGGAAGAGGCTTTACAGGTAGCGACTCCATTGGATGACATACTTGGCAAACTTAGAGCACTTAAGCTAGCCAATTCTTTTATTCTGATGCCATTGTTCATTTGACTAAACTAACGGCTAAGAATTCTGGTTTTGCTATACAGGCGCGCAGAGCGCTATGGCTTAGATCATGGTCAGCTGACGTGACTTCAAAATCTAAGCTACTTAACATTCCCTTCGGGCCTGGTTGAAGGGGATTATTGCAGATATCACTGGAGGAAAAGGTCATGCCCTTCCTCAGGACAGGTCCAAATCTAGGGCCAAACAGTCTAATTTTCGTGCCTTTCAAAACTTCAAGGCAGGTGCGGCATCAACTTCCTCTAATAATAAACAAGAGGGAACTTTTGCTCAATCCAAGACGGTCTGGAGACCAAACCTGACATGGAAAAAAGGTAAGCAGGTAAAAAAGCCTGCTGCTGCCTCTAAGACAGCATGAAGGAACGGCCCCCTATCCGGGAACGGATCTAGTAGGGGGCAGACTTTCACTCTTTGCCCAGGCGTGGGCAAGAGATGTTCAGGATCCCTGGGCGTTGGAAATTATATCCCAGGGATATCTTCTGGACTTCAAAGCTTCCCCCCCAAAAGGGAGATTTCACCTTTCACAATTATCTGCACACCCGATAAAGAGAGAGGCATTCTTACACTGTGTACAAGTCCTCCTAGTTATGGGAGTGATCCATCCAGTTCCAAAGGAGGAACAGGGACAGGGTTTTTACTCAAATCTGTTTGTGGTTCCCAAAAAAGAGGGAACCTTCAGACCAATTTTGGATCTAAAGATCTTAAACAAATTCGTTCAAGATGGAAACTATTCGTACCATCCTACCACTGATCCAGGAGGGTCAATATATGACTACAGTGGATCTAAAGGATGCTTATCTTCACATTCTGATACACAAAGATTATCATCGGTTTCTCAGGTTTGCCTTTTAAGACAGGCATTACCAGTTGTAGCTCTTCCCTTGGGATTAGCTACAGCCCCAAGAATCTTTACAAAGGTTCTAGGGTCACTTATGGCGGTCCTAAGGCCGCGGGGCATAGCAGTAGCCCCTTATTTAGACGACATCCTGATACAGGCGTCAAACTTCCAAATTGCCAAGTCTCATACGGACGTAGTACTGGCATTTCTGTGGTCGCATGGGTGGAAAGTGAACGAGGAAAAGAGTTCTCTATCCCCACTCATAAGAGTTTCTAGGGACTCTGATAGATTCTGTAGAAATGAAAATTCACCTGACGGAGTCCAGGTTATCAAAGCTTCTAAATTCCTGCCGGGTTCTTCATTCCGCGCCGTTCGGTGGTTCAGTGTATGGAAGTAATCGGCTTAATGGTAGCGGCAAAGGACATAGTGCCGTTTGCACGCTTACATCTCAGACCACTGCAACTATGCATGCTCAGTCAGTGGAGCGGGGATTACACAGATTTGTCCCCTCAACTGAATCTGGACCAAGAGACCAGGGATTCTCTTCTCTGGTGGCTATCTCGGGTCCATCTGTCCAAAGGTATGACCTTTCGCAGGCCAGATTGGACAATTGTTACGACAGATGCCAGCCTTCTAGGTTGAGGTGCAGTCTGGAACTCCTTGAAGGCTCAGGGATCGTGGACTCAGGAGGAGTCTCTCCTTCCATTAAATATTCTGGAACAAAGAGCGATATTCAAGGCTCTTCAGGCTTGGCTTCAGTTAGCAACTCTGAGGTACATCAGATTTCAGTCGGACAACATCACGACTGTAGCTTACATCAACCATCAAGGGGGAACGAGAAGTTCCCTAGAGATGTTAGAAGTTTCAAAAATAATTCGCTGGGCAGAGATTCACTCTTGACACCTATCAGCTATCCATATCCCAGGTGTAGAGCACTGGGAGGCGGATTTTCTAAGTCGTCTGACTTTTCATCCGGGAGAGTGGGAACTCCATCCGGAGGCATTTGCACAACTGATTCATCGTTGGGGCAAACCAGAACTGGATCTCATGGCGTCTCGCCAGAACGCCAAGCTTCCGTGTTACGGATCCAGGTCCAGGGATCCCAAGGCGACACTGATAGATGCTCTAGCAGCGCCCTGGTCTTTCAACCTGGCTTATGTGTTTTCACCGTTTCCTCTGCTCCCTCGACTGATTGCCAAGATCAAGCAGGAGAGAGCATCGGTGATTCTGATAGCACCTGCGTGGCCATGCAGGACCTGGTATGCAGATCTAGTGGACATGTCATCCTTTCCACCATGGTCTCTGCCTATGAAACGGGACCTTCTACTTCAGGGTCCTTTCAACCATCCAAATCTAATTTCTCTGAGGCTGACTGCCTGGAGATTGAACGCTTGATTTTATCAAAGCGTGGCTTCTCCGAGTCAGTTATTGATACCTTAAGACAGGCACGAAAGCCTGTCACCAGGAAAATTTACCATAAGGTATGGCGTAGATATCTTTATTGGTGTGAATCCAAGGGTTACTCATGGAGTAAGGTCAGGATTGCTAGGATATTATCTTTTCTCCAAGAAGGTTTGGAAAAAGGATTGTCAGCTAGTTAAGCGTCTGGCAGATGTTCCAGACGTTCAGGCATTTTGTCCGGCTTTAGTTAGAATCAAGCCTGTGTTTAAACCTGTTGCTCCACCATGGAGCTTAAACTTGGTTCTTAAGGTTCTTCAAGGAGTTCCGTTTGAACCTCTTCATACCATAGATATCAAGCTTTTATCTTGGAAAGTTCTTTTTTTGGTAGCTATTTCCTCGGCTCGTAGAGTCTCTGAGCTATCTGCCTTACAAAGTGATTCTCCTTATCTGATTTTTCATACGGATAAGGTAGTCCTTCCCAAACTGGGTTCTTACCAAAGGTGGTATCTAACAAGAATATCAATCAAGAGATTGTTGTTCCATCCTTGTGTTACACAATTTGGACGTGGTCCATGCTTTAAAGTTTTACTTACAAGCTACTAAAGATTTTCGTCAAACATCTGCTTTGTTTGTTGTCTACTCTGGACAGAGGAGAGGTCAAAAGGCTTCGGCAACCTATTTTTCTTTTTGACTAAGAAGCTTAATCCGCTTAGCCTATGAGACTGCTGGACAGCAGCCTCCTGAAAGGATTACAGCTCATTCCACTAGAGCTGTGGCTTCCACTTGGGCCTTTAAAAATGAGGCTTCTTTTGATCAGATTTGCAAGGCAAGGCGACGACTTGGTCTTCGCTTCATATTTTTTCAAAATTTTACAAATTTGATACGTTTGCTTCTTCAGAGGCTATATTTGGGAGAAAGGTTTTACGGGCAGTGGTTCCTTCCATTTAAGTTCCTGCCTTGTCCCTCCCTTCATCCGTGTACTTTAGCTTTGGTATTGGTATCCCACAAGTAATGGATGATCCGTGGACTGGATACACCTTACAAGAGAAAACACAATTTATGCTTACCTGATAAATTTATTTCTCTTGTGGTGTATCCAGTCCACGGCCCGCCCTGTCATTTTAAGGCAGGTAATTTTTAAATTTAAACTACAGTAACCACTGCACCCTATGGTTCCTCCTTTCTCGGCTTGTTTTCGGTCGAATGACTGGCTATGACAGTTAGGGGAGGAGCTATATTACAGCTCTGCTGTGGGTGTCCTCTTGCAACTTCCTGTTGGGAATGAGAATATCCCACAAGTAATGGATGATCCGTGGACTGGATACACCACAAGAGAAATAAATTTATCAGGTAAGCATAAATTGTGTTTTTAAACAAATTAAATATCAAAAGTAAACTGAAAAGCTGTTTAAAATGTTCCCTTTACTGTCTCTTTATGGGTTTTGCTGAACCTCCATTCAAAACACATTATGCAGTCATTACTGATACAGGAAATACAAGAAAAACAAAGCGCAACCGCGACTCAAGGTAAGTAGTTTAATGAATCAGTTCTGCGCATAAAAACAAGTTGCACTTACAGGATAAAAAAATTAAACAAACGCCTATGTCCAGAGTCTTGAAAAAGTCCGCAGATGCCGGACGACACGCGTAGACGGACGGAGAGGACAAGTCACAGACACCATTGCTGCAGCTGCAGCTAAGGACAGTCACCGCAAGATTGCCAGTCACAGAACGAACACGCTGTAAAGACATACAGGCAGAAGGGACAACTATCCATGGGAGACTGGATAATGTATGATGACATAGGCGCTTGTTTAACTTTTTATCCTGTAAGCGCAACTTGTTTTTATGCGTAGAACTGATTCATTAAACTACTTACCTTGAGTCGTGGTTGCGCTTTTTTTTCCCTTGTATTTCCAGTATCGTTGTTAACTGAACGCTCCTTAGCGTTCAGTGAAGTGAGAAGCAGCACCGGGTTCAAACAAAGATTGGAGAGTGTCGTCAACAGGCTATGAATACGTTTCTAACGGCAACTTGAGATACCATACTCCAAGAGTCATTAAGGTGATATAAAGTCAGTACAAAGAAATTGTTCTTTTAAAATATAGTCAGCATTAACGATTTGTGTTACATATGTTTATATGTGTATTGATTTCTGCCCCACAGTTATTTGTATAATTTGTGCAATATAGGTCTGTTTTTAATTGCTGGTATATAACAATAATTTTATAGTTTTGAATAACTGTTTTTATTAATTATATTTATTATTTGTTGTCGGTTAGCTCAGTTTTAGTGTGCATTACTGATACTGAATTGGCTTTAATTTAAAAAAAAAAAAAAAAAATATATATATATATATATATATATTTTTATAATAAATAATAATATCTCTAAAATCCTTTGTACATAAGAAGGCAACATAGATCACTGCAATCAGAGCTAGAATAGCCCTATAGTGTGTGAGTATTTCTCTTATCATGGTGTATTGGGTATTAGTCTAACAATAATATAATATATATGTTTTCTATTTTTTTTATTGTTTAACAATTCCTTTAAATGGAACTTTGGCATAAAGTGTGGAAATCAAATGAATACAATTTATCTTTGGTACATAAAGACATTTTTAAAATGAACCCCATATAATTAGTGCAGCTTGATAAATTAGAAGCCAGTTTAGATGTGGATAAGAGGTAAGACCTTGGTGGTCTCAAAGCAATATTTGTGCAGTCTATATCACCTAACACATTTGGAATACCAGCAATACGGAAAAATAATGTTGTTTCACTGATTGCCCTTCTCCGGGTGTTTTATGGAGGCAAATATGACGCTTAAATATTTTGTACATGCGTCTTAATACAGTCCGTAGGTGTCTGCAGAACGCATCTTGACTCATACCGACCACAAAACTAGACACAGATTGGAATGACCCAGTTGCCATGAAATGCAGAATGGCCAACAATTTCAACATGCCAGGGATGGACCTTGTTTTGAAGGTCACTAGCTCCAAATAGTTCTGTATCTGGTCTAACAGCATTAGAATTAATTGCCTTGACATCCGGAACCTCTGCAATATCTCATGGTCTGTTAAAGCTTCAAGACCAGAACATGGTCACCTTTATGGGCTGTCTTTAGGATAACCTCTTCCCTTTTCTGTAAGGCAAGACATTGGCTATGGTGTCTGCTAAGAAGGATTGCTGGTGCAACTATAAATAACAATACTTCCATTCCCAAGCACATATAAAAGAACACTTTGTTTCTATGGGGTATATTTATTATAGTGCGAGTGGGCATGATACAATGTAGTGTATCATGTCCGCTGCACATCGATAAATGCCGACAGCATACGCTGTCGGCATTTATCATTGCGCCAGCAGTTCTTGTGAACTGCTGGTGTAATGCCGCCCCCTGCAGATTTGTGGCCAATCGACCACTAGCAGGGGGTGTCAATCAACCCAATCGTAATCAATCGGGTTGATTTCTGTCTGCGGCCTCAGAGCAGGCGGACAAGTTATGGAGCAGCCGGAAACAAGGGGCATCAAGCTCCATGCGGAGCTTGATAATTCGGCCCCTTTGTCTCAACTTATATTCATTGCAGCTTTCAGACTGTATTATTTTCCATGGAATTTTATTGCAGACATGTTTAGAACACAGATTCATTATACACCCATGTAACATTTGGCTCTTGTGCATACCTCCCAACATTTCAAAATCCAAAAGAGGGACCACCCCCCACTGAGCAAAAGTGTGATATGGGGTGGGCAGGAGCAGGGATGGGGTCTGGGGAGTCGGCTTAACAAGTGGCAGAACATAACACACATGAAGTTGTTTTTAAAAAAGTATAAGCACTCTGATAACTGACTTTTGTTACTAGGGGGACACTTTCTGGTTGCTAGGTAACCACACCAAGCATCCTCCCTCAGTTTGCAACCGGTAATGTGTGCAGACTTTGCTTGAAGAAAAAGTTTTAACTGAAAGCAGAAGGAATATTCCTAACAAATGCTAAAGCTGCTAATTTTTTTTGTACAGTGTTTTCTTATGTTTGTACATGATACTCCCAAAGTTTAGCAGGTATTAAGTGCTCTGTGTAAAAACAAAATTTATGCTTACCTGATAAATTTATTTCTCTTGTGGTGTATCCAGTCCACTGGTTCATCCATTACTTGTGGGATATTCTCCTTCCCAACAGGAAGCTGCAAGAGGACACCCACAGCAGAGCTGTCTATATAGCTCCTCCCCTAACTGCCACCTCCAGTCATTCGACTGAAGACAAGCAAGAAAAAAGGAGAAACTATAGGGTGCAGTGGTGACTGTAGTTTAAAAATAAAAAACACCTGCCTTAAAATGACAGGGCGGGCCGTGGACTGGATACACCACAAGAGAAATAAATTTTTCAGGTCAGCATACATTTTGTTTTCTCTTGTAAAGGTGTATCCAGTCCACGGGTTCATCCATTACTTGTGGGATACCAATACCAAAGCTTTAGGACACGGATGAAGGGAGGGACAAGGCAGGAACTTAAACGGAAGGCACCACTGCCTGTAAGACCTTTCTCCCAAAAATAGCCTCTGAAGAAGCAAAAGTATCGAATTTCTAGAATTTAGAAAGAGTGTGAAGCGAAGACCAAGTCGCCGCCTTACAAATCTGTTCAACAGAGGCCTCATTTTTAAAAGCCTATGTGGAAGCCACCGCTCTAGTGGAATGAGCTGTAATTCTTTCAGGAGGCTGCTGGCCAGCAGTCTCATAAGCTAAGCGGATTATGCTTCTCAGCCAAAAAGAAAGAGAAGTTGCCGAAGCCTTTTGGCCTCTCCTCTGTCCAGAGTAGACAACAAACAAAGCAGATGTTTGACGAAAATCCTTCGTAACCACATCAAGATTGTGTAAAAGACGTTTCTTCTTTGAGGAAGGATTAGGACATAATGAAGGAACAACAATCTCCTGATTGATGTTCTTATTAGATACTACCTTAGGAAGAAACCCAGGTTTGGTACGTAAAACTACCTTATCTGCATGGAAAATCAGATAAGGGGAATCACACTGTAAAGCAGATAACTCCGAAACTCTTCGAGCCGAGGAGATAGCTACTAAAATCAGAACTTTCCAAGATAAAAGTTTAATATCTATGGAATGCAAAGGTTCAAACGGAACCCCTTGAAGAACTTTAAGAACTAAATTTAAACTCCATGGCGGAGCAACAGGTTTAAACACAGGCTTAATTCTAACTAAAGTCTGACAAAACGCCTGAACGTCTGGAACTTCAGCCAGACGTTTGTGCAAAAGAATAGACAGAGCAGAAATCTGTCCCTTTAAGGAACTAGCAGACAATCCTTTCTCCAATCCCTCTTGGAGAAAGGATAAGATTCTAGGAATCCTGACTTTACTCCATGAGTAACCCTTGGATTCACACCAATGAAGATATTTACACCATATCTTATGATAGATTTTCCTGGTGACAGGCTTTCAAGCCTGAATTAAGGTATCAATGACCGACTCGGAAAAACCACGCTTTGATAGAATCAAGCGTTCAATCTCCAAGCAGTCAGACGCAGAGAAATTAGATTTGGATGTTTGAAAGGACCTTGAAGTAGAAGGTCCTGCCTCAGCGGCAGAGTCCATGGTGGAAAGGATGACATGTCCACCAGATCTGCATACCAAGTCCTGCGTGGCCACGCAGGAGCTATCAAAATCACTGAAGCTCTCTCCTGCTTGATCTTGGCAATCAGACGAGGGAGCAGAGGAAACAGTGGAAACACATAAGCCAGGCTGAAGGACCAGGGTGCTGCAAGAGCATCTATCAGCGCTGCCTTGGGATCCCTGGACCTGGACCCGTAACGAGGAAGCTTGGCGTTCTGACGAGATGCCATGAGATCCAGTTCTTGTTTACCCCATAGTTGAATCAACTGGGCAAATACCTCCGGATGGAGCTCCCACTCCCCGGATGAAAAGTCTGCCGACTTAGAAAATCCGCCTCCCAGTTCTCTACTCCTGGGAGATGGATAGCTGAGAGATGGCAAGAGTGAACCTCTGCCCATAGACTTATCTTTGAAACCTCCAACATCGCCAGGGGGCTCCTTGTACCCCCCTGATGGTTGATATAGGCTACAGTCGTGATGTTGTCCGACTGAAATCTGATGAACCTGACCGCAGCTAGCTGAGGCCAAGCCTGAAGAGCATTGAATATCGCTCTTAGTTCCAGAATGTTTATCGGAAGGAGGGCTTCCTCCTGAGTCCACGAACCCTGAGCCTCCAGGGAGTTCCAGACTGCGCCCCAGCCCAGAAGGCTGGCATCTGTCGTCACTATAGTCCATTCTGGCCTGCGGAAGCTCATTCCCCTGGACAGATGGACCCGAGATAGCCACCAGAGAAGAGAATCCCTGGTCTCTTGATCCAGATTTAGCAGAGGGGACAAATCTGTGTAATCCCCATTCCACTGATTGAGCATGCAAAGTTGCAGTGGTCTGAGATGTAGGCGGGCAAATGGAACTATGTCCATTGCCGCTACCATTAAGCCGATTACTTCCATACACTGAGCCGACAGCTGAGAAGTGGAATAAAGAGCTAGAAGCTTTGACAACCTGACCTCTGTCAGAAAAATCTTAATTTCTACTGAATCTATCAGAGTTCCTAGGAAGGAAACTCTTGAGAGAGGGGAGAGAGAACTCTTTCCTTCGTTCACCTTCCACCCATGAGACCTCAGGAATGCCAGAACAATGTCCGTATGGGACTTGGCGATTTGAAAATTCGACACCTGTATCAGAATGTCGTCTAGGTAAGGAGCCACCGCTATGCCTCGTGGCCTTAGAACCGCCAGTAGGGACCCTAGAACCTTTGTAAAGATTCTTGGTGCCGTGGCTAACCCGAAGGGAAGAGCCACAAACTGGTAATGCCTGTCTAGGAAGGCAAACCTGAGAAACCGATGATGATCTCTGTGTATCGGAATGTGGAGATAAGCATCCTTTAAGTCCACGGTAGTCATATATTGACCCTCCTGGATCATAGGTAGGATGGTTCAAATAGTCTCCATCTTGAAGGATGGGACCCTGAGAAATTTGTTTAGGATCTTGGAGATCCAAGATTGGTCTGAAAGTTCCCTCTTTTTTGGGAACTATAAACAGATTTTAATAGAATCCTTGCCCCTGTTCCTCCCTTGGAACTGGGTGGATCACTCCTATAACCAGAAGGTCTTGAACACAACGTAAGAATGCCTCTCTCTTTATCTGGTTTGCAGATAATTGTGAGAGATGAAATCTCCCCTTTGGAGATGAGGCTTTGAAATCCAGAAGATATCCCTGGGAAACAATTTCCAGAGCCCAGGGATCCTGGACGTCTCTTGCCCAAGCCTGGGCGAAGAGAGAAAGTCTGCCCCCTACTAGATCCGGTCCCGGATCGGGGGCTACTCCTTCATGCTGTCTTAGAGGCAGCAGCAGGTTTTTTGGCCTGCTTTCCCTTGTTCCAAGCCTGGTTAGGTCTCCAGACTGGCTTGGACTGGGCAAAATTTCCTTCTTGTTTTGCAGTAGAGGAAGTTGAAGCTGCGCCACTCTTGAAGTTTCGAAAGGAACGAAAATTAGTCTGTTTGGTCCTTAATTTGTTGGACCTATCCTGGGGAAGGGCGTGGCCTTTTCCTCCAGTAATATCAGAAATGATCTCCTTCAGTCCAGGCCCGAATAGGGTCTGCCCTTTGAAGGGGATGTTGAGAAGCTTAGACTTTGAAGTAACGTCAGCTGACCAGGATTTAAGCCATAGCGCCCTACGCGCCTGAATGGCAAAACCTGAATTCTTAGCTGTTAGCTTTGTTAAATGAAAAACGGCGTCAGAAATAAATGAATTGGCTAACTTAAGAGCTTTAAGCCTGTCTAGGATATCATCCAACGGGGTCTCCACCTGTAGAGCCTCTTCAAGAGACTTGAACCAGAAAGCCGCTGCAGCAGTGACTGGGGCAATGCATGCAAGAGGCTGGAGAATAAAACCGTGTTGTATAAAAATTTTCTTAAGGAAACCCTCTAATTTTTTATCCATTGGATCTAGGAAAGCACAACTGTCCTCGGCGGGGATAGTTGTATGCTTAGCTAGGGTAGAGACTGCTTCCTCCACCTTAGAGACCGTCTGCCATGAGTCCCGTGTAGCGGCATCTATGGGAAACATCTTTTTAAAAGCAGGAGGGGGAGAGAACAGTACACCTGGTCTATCCCATTCCTTCGTAATAATTTCTGAAAACCTCTTAGGGATTGGAAAAACATCAGTGTAAACAGGCACTGCAAAGTATTTGTCCATTTTACACAATTTCTCTGGGACTACAATGGTGTCACAGTCATCCAGAGTTGCAAAAACCTCCCTGAGCAACAAGCGGAGGTGTTCAAGCTTAAATTTAAATGCTGTCATTTCAGAATCAGACTGAAGTAACGCCTTCCCTGAATCAGAAATGTCACCCACAGATAGAAGCTCTCCTGCTTCGGCTTCTGTACATTGTGAGGGTATATCAGACATAGCTACTAAAGCATCAGAAAGCTCTGTATTTGTTCTAGTCCCAGAGCTGTCTCGCTTTCCTTGTAACCCTGGCAGTTTGGACAATACCTCTGTGAGGGTATGATTCATAACTGCCGCCATGTCTTGTAAGGTAAACGCATTGGACGCGCCAGATGTACTTGGCGTCACTTGCGCGGGAGATATAGGTTCTGACACATTGGGAGAGCTAGGTGGTTTAACCTCCCTTTTGTCAGTCTGAGAAACCTCTGGTGATAAATCTTTAAAACCCATAATATGGTCTTTATAACATATAGAAAGGTCAGTGCATTTGGTACACATTCTAAGAGGGGGTTCCACAATGGCTTCTAAACATAATGAACAAGGAGTTTCCTCTACGTCAGACATGTTTAACAGACTAGTAATGACACCAGCAAGCTTGGAAAACACTTTAATAAATGTGAAAAAGCAATTAAATAAAAACGGTACTGTGCCTTTAAGAGAAAAAAACTACCACATAAACTGCAAAACAGTGATAAAAAGTAGTAAACTCTACGAAATTTTTACAGTGTGTATAAGAGACTAAAGCAGCATTGCACCCACTTGCAAATGGATGATTAACCCCTTAGGCCCCAAACCGGATTAGAAAACCGGTAAAACCGGTAAATCTGCCCTTAAACACGATTTTTGCAGGAAAAAAACCCTCTATAGTGGTCCTAGATGCCAGATGACTCCTTTAGGGAAGCTGGATATCTCAGTCTAAATATCAACTGCGCATAAAGTGCGCGAAAATAGACCCCTCCCACCATGCACTCAAAGTCAGAGGGCCTTAAAAAAGTACTCCTAGGAGTAATCTAGCTAGCCATTTGGAAAACTAGGCCCCAAATAAAGATTTATCACCCTCAGAGAAAAAAACGTTTTTTCTATAAACCATGCAAACGTTTTTACACTAAGTAATATGAGTATTAACATGAATATTACCCTTTTTTGCAAGCATGATCCCAGTCGTTGTTAAATCACTGTATCAGGCTTACCTTAAATATACCAGGCACTGTCAGCATTTTCTAGACCTTATCATCTCTCTAGAAAAAAATATACTGAACATACCTCAAAGCAGGTAATCTGCAGACCGTACCCCCAACTGAAGTTTTCTTTCCATACTCTTCAGTTATGTGTGAGAACAGCAATGGACCTTAGTTACAAACCGCTAAGATCATCAAACCTCCAGGCAGAATTCTTCTTCCAATTTCTGCCTGAGAGTAAAACAGTACAACGCCGGTACCGTTTAAAAATAACAAACTTTTGATTGAAGGTAAAAACTACACTAAGTCACCACATCTCTCTTGATACTTCCTTTCTTGTCGAGAGCTGCAAGAGAATGACTGGGGGTGGCAGTTAGGGGAGGAGCTATATAGACAGCTCTGCTGTGGGTGTCCTCTTGCAGCTTCCTGTTGGGAAGGAGAATATCGCACAAGTAATGGATGAACCCGTGGACTGGATACACCTTTACAAGAGAAAAAAGGCATTTGGAGCAGTATATAAATCCCAAAAGCTTTAGCCCTGTATACAACTTTCAAATAATTTACTTACGCTGCCGAACGGTTCAGAGACCACTACAGATAACTCTGCAAAAAATGTAACTATTCAGATGAGCAGACAGCAGACACATTGCCCTGGCTGCTGCGCTGGCACCCTCCCCATCACCGCCTCATAGAGCACACACTCACATAGAGCACAAACTCACAGTCATATAGAGCGCACACTCACATGGTCAGATAGAGCACATACTCACATAGAGCACACACTCACATAGAGCACACACTCACATAGTCACATAGAGCACAAACTCACATAGAGCACACACTCACATAGTCACATAGAGCACAAACTCACATAGAGCGCAAACTCACATAGTCACATAGAGCACACACTCACATAGAGCACACACTCACATAGAGCACACACTCACATAGAGCACAAACGCACATAGTCACATAGAGCACAAACTCACAGTCACATAGAGCACATACTCACATAGTCACAGAGCACAAACTCATATAGAGCACACACTCACATAGTCACATAGAGCGCACACTCACATAGAGCACACACTCACAAGTCACATAGAGCACAAACTCACATAGTCACAGAGCACACACTCGCATAGAGCACGCACTCACATAGAGCACACACTCACATAGAGTACACACTCACATAGTCACATAGAGCACACACTCACATAATCACATAGAGCACACACTCGCATAGAGCACGCACTCACAGTCACATAGAGCACACACTTACATAGTCACATAGAGCACGCACTCACAGTCACATAGAGTACACACTCACAGTCACATAGAGCACACACTCGCATAGAGCACACACTCACATAGAGCACACACTCACAGTCACATAGAGTACACACTCAGTCACATAAAGCACACACTCACATAAAGCATACACTCACAGATTCACAGAGCACAAACTCACATAGTCACATAGAGCACACACTCAGTCACATAGAGCACACACTCACATAGTCACATAGAGTACACACTCACATAGAGTACACACTCACATAGGTCACACACAGAGCACACACTCACATTGTCATATAGAGCGCAGTCACGCAGAGCACACACTCACATAGTCACATAGAGCACACAAAGCATACACTCCCATAGTCACATAGAGCATACACTTACAGAGCACACACTCTCATAGTCACATAGAGCACACACTTACAGAGCACACACTCTCATAGTCACATAGAGCACACACTTACAGAGCACACACTCACAGATTCACATAGAGCACAAACTCACAAAGAGCACACACTCACAGTCACATAGAGCACACAGTCACATAGAGTACACACTCACATAAGTCACACACAGAGCACACACTCACAATGTCACAGAGTACACAGTCACATAGGTCACACACAGAGCACACACTTACATTGTCACATAGAGTGCACACTCAAGTAGAGGACACACTCACATAGTCACATAGAGCACACACTCACATAGGGCACACACTCACATAGTCATATAGGGCACACACTCACATAGTAACATAGAGCACAAACTCACATAGTCACATAGAGCACACACTTACATAGTCACAGAGCACACACTCACATAGTCACAGAGCACACACTCACATTCACAGAGCACAAACTCACATAGGTCACACACAGAGCACACACTCACATTGTCACAGAGCACACAATCACATAGTCACAGAGCACACACTCACATATAGCACATACTCACATAGAGCACATACTCACATAGAGCACACACTCACATAGAGCACACACTCACATAGAGCACACACTCACATAGAGCACACACTCACATAGAGCACACACACATAGTCACAGAGCACACACTCTTATAGTCACATATAGCACACACTCACACAGAGCACACATTCACATAGTCACAGAGCACACACTCACATAGTCACAGGGCACACACTCACATGGCACATACTCACATAGGGCACACACTTTCACATAGGGCACACACTCACATAGGGCACACACTTTCACATAGTCACATAGGGCACACACTCACAGTTACATAGGGCATACACTCACAGATTCACATAGAGCCCAAACTCACATTCACATAGAGCATACACTCACATATTCACATAGAGCACAAATTCACATAGGTCACACACAGAGCACACACTCACATTGTCACATAGAGCAAACACTCACATAGAGCACACACTCACAGTCACATAGAGCACACACTCAGTCAAATAGAGCACACACTCAGTCACAGAGCACACACTCAGTCACAGAGCACACACTCAGTCACAGAGCACACACTCAGTCACAGAGCACACACTCAGTCAAATAGAGCACACATTCACATAGTCACAGAGCACACACTCACATAGTCACAGGGCACACATTCACATAGAGCACACACTCAGTCACATAGGGAGCACACTCACATAGTCACAAAGGGCACACACAGATTCACATAGAGCACTCACTCACATAGTCACATAGAGCACACACTCAAAGAGCAAACACTCATAGTCACATAGTGCATACAGTCACATAGAGCATACACTTACATAGAGCACACACTCACATTGTCACATAGAGTATACACTCACAGTCACATAGAGCACACACTTACATAGAGTATACACTCTCATAGTCACATAGAGCATGCACTCACATAGTCACATAGAGCACACACTAACAGTCACATAGGGCACACACTTACAGTCACATAGGGCACACACTTACAGTCACATAGGGCACACACTAACAGTCACATAGAGTACACACTAACAGTCACATAAAGTACACATTCACATATTGCACACAATCACATAGTCACAGAGCACACACTCACATAGTCATAGAGCACACACTCACATTCACATAGAGCATACACTCACATTGTCACATAGAGTATACACTCACAGTCACATAGAGCACACACTTACATAGAGTATACACTCTCATAGTCACATAGAGCATGCACTCACATAGTCACATAGAGTACACACTAACAGTCACATAGGGCACACACTTACAGTCACATAGGGCACACACTAACAGTCACATAGAGTACACACTAACAGTCACATAAAGTACACATTCACATATTGCACACAATCACATAGTCACAGAGCACAAACTCACATAGTCATAGAGCACACACTCACATTCACATAGAGCATACACTCACAGTCATATAGAGCATACAGTCACATAGAGCATACACTCACAGTCACATAGAGAACACATTCACATAGTCACAGGGCACACACTCACAGTCACATAGGGCACACACTCACAGATTCACGTAGAACACTCACTCACATAGTCACATACAGCACACACTCACTCACAGAGCAAACACTCATACTCACATAGTGCATACAGTCACAGAGCATACACTTACATAGAGCACACACTCACAGTCACATAGAGTATACTCACAGTCACATAGAGCATACACTCACATAGGGCACACACTCACATAGTCACATACAGCACACACTCACTCACAGAGCAAACACTCAGTCACATAGTGCATACAGTCACATAGAGCATACACTTACATTGTCACAAAGAGCATGCACTCACATAGTCACGTAGAGCACACATTCACATAGAGCACACACTCACACTGTCACATAGGGCACACACTCACAGTCACATAGGGCACACACTAACATAGTCACATAGAGCACACAATAACAGTCACAGAACACACACTCACAGTCACAAAAAGTACACATTCACATTCACAGTCACATAGAGCATACACTCACAGACACATAGAGCACACATTCACATAGTCACAGAGCACATACTCACAGTCACATAGAGCACACATTCACATAGTCACAGAGCACACACTCACATAGTCACAGAGGGCACACACTCAGTCACATAGAGCACACAGTCACAGAGTCACATAGAGCACAAACTCACAGAGCCACATAGAGCACACATTCACATAGTCACATAGAGCACACACTTACATAGAGCACACACTCACATTGTCACAGAGCATACACTCACGGTCACATAAAGTACACACTAACATAGAGCAGACACTAACAGTCACAGAGCACACACTCACATAGTCACAAAGAGCACACACTCACATAGAACACACACTCATAGAGCACACACTCACATAGTCACAGAGGGCACACACTCACAGAGCCACAAAGGGCACACACTCACAGAGTCACATAGGGCACACACTCAAAGAGTCACATAGGGCACACACTTACATAGGGAACACACTCACAGAGCACACACTCATATAGTCACATAGAGCACACACTCACATAGTCACAGTGCACACACTCACAGAGTCACATAGAGCACACACTTACATAGTCACATAGAGCACACACTCACAGAGTCACATAGAGCACACACTCACAGAGTCACATAGAGCATACACTCACACAGCAGACAGTAACAGTCACAGAGCACACACTCACATAGTCACGGAGGGCACACACACATAGTCACAAAGAGCACACACTCGCAGTCACAGAGCACACACTCACAGTCACATACAGCATACACTCACAGTCACAGAGCATACACTCACATAATCACATAAGGCACACGCTCACATAGAGCACACACTCACAGTCACATAGAGCACACACTCACAGCCACATAAACTATACACTCACATAGGGCACACAATCACAGAGCACACACTCACAGAGTCACATAGCGCACACAGTCACATTCACATAGAGCATACACTCTCAGTCACATAGAGCATACACTCAGTCACATAGAGCATACACTCACAGAGTCACATAGAGCACACATTCACATAGTCTCAGAGCACACACTCACATAGAGCTCACATTCAAATAGAAAACACACTCACATAGGACACACACTCACATAGTAAAATAGAGCACACACTCATATAGGGCACACACACACATAGTCAAATAGGGCACACACTCACATAGTAAAATAGAGCACACACTCACATAGGGAACACACTCACATAGGGCACACACTCACATAGGGCACACACTCTCATAGTCACAGAACACACACTCACATAGTCACAGAGCACACACTCACATAGAGCACACTCACATAGTCACATAAAGCACACACTCACATAGTCACAGAGGCACACACTCACAGAGTCACAGAGCACACATTCACAGAGTCAAATAGAGCACACACTCACAGAGTCACAGAGCACACACTCAGAGTCACATAGAACATACACTTACACAGAGCACACACTCACATTGTCACATAGAGCATACACACACAGTCACATAAAGTACACACTCAAATAGAGCATACAGTAACATAATCACAGAGCACACACTCACATAGTCACAAAGAGCACACACTAACAGTCACAGAGCACACACTCACATAGTCACAGAGGGCACACACTCACATAGGGCACACACTCACATAGTCACATGGAGCATACAATCACATAGAGCACACGCTCACATTGTCACATAGAGCATGCACTCACAATCACATAAAGTACACACTCACAGAGCAGACACTCACATAGTCACACAGAGCACACACTCATAGTCACAGAGTCATATAGTACACACTCACATAGTCACAGAGCACACACTCACATAGAGCCCACATTCACATAGAGCACACCCCCACATAGTCCCATAGGGCACACACTCACATAGTAACATAGGGCACACACTCACATAGTAACATAGGACACACACTCGCATAGTAACATAGGGCACACACTCACAGTCACATAGAGCACACACTCACAGTCGCAGAGCACACACTCACATAGTCACAAAGAGCACACACTAACAGTCACAGAGCACACACTCACATAGTCACAGAGGGCACTCACTCACATAGGGCACACACTCACAGAGTCACATGGAGCACACAATCACATAGAGCACACACTCACATTGTCACATAGAGCATGCACTCACAGTCACATAAAGTACACACTCACAGAGCAGACACTCACATAGTCACAGTCACAAAGAGCACACACTGACTGTCACAAAGAGCACACACTCACATAGAGCACACATTCACATAGTCACATAGAGCACACACTCACATAGTCACATAGAGCACACATTCACATAGAGCACACACTCACATAGTAACATAGGGCACACACTCACAGTCACATAGAGTACACACTCACAGTCACATAGAGTACACACTCACAGTCACATAGAGCACACACTCACATAGTCACAGAGCAAACACTCACATAGAGCCCACATTCACATAGAGCACACCCCCACATAGTCCCATATGGCATACACTCATATAGTAACATAGGGCACACACTCACATAGTAACATAGGACACACACTCACATAGTAACATAGGGCACACACTCACATAGTAACATAGAACACACACTCACATAGTCACAAAGAGCACACACTAACAGTCACAGAGCACACACTCACATAGTCACAGAGGGCACTCACTCACATAGGGCACACACTCAGAGTCACATGGAGCACACAATCACATAGAGCACACACTCACATTGTCACATAGAGCATGCACTCACAGTCACATAAAGTACACACTCACAGAGCAGACACTCACATAGTCACAAAGAGCACACACTCACATAGAGCACACATTCACATAGTCACATAGAGCACACACTTACATAGTCACATAGAGCACACACTAACATAGTCACATAGAGCACACACTCACATAGAGCACACATTCACATATAGCACACACCCACATAGTCCCATAGGGCACACACTCACATAGTAACATAGAGTACACACTCACATAGGGCACACTCACATAGGGCACACACTCACATAGTCACAGAGAACACACTCACAGTCACAAAGAGCACACACTAACAGTCACAGAGCACACACTCACGTAGTCATATAGGGCACACACTCACAGTAACATAGGGCACACACTCACAGTAACATAGAGCACACACTCACAGTCACATAGAGCACACACTCACATAGTCACAGAGCACACACTCACATAGTCACAGAGCACACACTCACATAGAGCACGCACTCAAATAGGGCACACACATAGTCACAGAGCACACACTCACATAGAGTACACACTCACAGTCACATAGAACACACACTAACAGAGTCACATAGAGCACACACTAACAGAGTCACATAGAGCACACACTCACAGTCACATAAAGTACATAATCACATACAGCAGACAGTAACATAGTCACAGAGCACATACTCACATAGAGCACACACTCACATAGTCACAGAGGGCACACACTCACAGAGTCGCATAGAGCACACATTCACACTGTCACATAGAACATACACTCACTGTCACATACTCACATAGTCCCATAGTCACAGAGCACACACTCACATAGTCACTGAGCACACACTCACAGAGCACACACTCACAGTCACTGAGCACACACTCACATAGAGCACACACTCACAGTCACATAGGGCACACAGTCACATAGGGCACACAGTCACATAGGGCACACAGTCACATAGTCACAGAGCACACACTCCCATAGAGCATACACTCACATTGTCACAGAGCACACACTCACATAGGGCACACACTCAGTCATAGAGCACACACTCACAGTTGCATAGGGCACACACTCACAATCGCATAGGGCACACACTCACAATCGCATAGGGCACACACTCACAGTCACATAGAGCACACACTCACATAGTCACAGAGCACACACTCACATAGAGCACACACTCAGTCACATAGAGTACACAATCAGTCACATACGGCACACACTCACAGAGCACACACTCACATAGTCGCATAGGGCACACACTCACATAGTCACAGAGCACACACTCACAGTCACAAAGAGCACACACTAACAGTAACAGAGCACACACTCACTTAGAGAACACACTCACAGTCACATAGGGCACACACTCACAATCACATAGAGCACACACTCACATAGTCACAGAGCACACACTCACATAGGGCACACACTCACATAGGGCACACACTCACATAGGGCACACACTCACATAGGGCACACACTCACATAGGGCACACACTCAGTCACATAGAGTAAACAATCACAGTCACACAGAGCACACACTCACATAGTCACATAGGGCACACACTAACATAGGGCACACACTCACATAGGGCACACACTCACATAGGGCACACACTCACAGAGCACACACTCAGTCACATAGAGCACACAATAACAGTCACAGAACACACACTCACAGTCACAAAAAGTACACATTCACATTCACAGTCACATAGAGCATACACTCACAGACACATAGAGCACACATTCACATAGTCACAGAGCACACACTCACAGTCACATAGAGCACACATTCACATAGTCACAGAGCACACACTCACATAGTCACAGAGGGCACACACTCAGTCACATAGAGCACACAGTCACAGAGTCACATAGAGCACAAACTCACAGAGCCACATAGAGCACACATTCACATAGTCACATAGAGCACACACTTACATAGAGCACACACTCACATTGTCACAGAGCATACACTCACGGTCACATAAAGTACACACTAACATAGAGCAGACACTAACAGTCACAGAGCACACACTCACATAGTCACAAAGAGCACACACTCACATAGAACACACACTCATAGAGCACACACTCACATAGTCACAGAGGGCACACACTCACAGAGCCACAAAGGGCACACACTCACAGAGTCACATAGGGCACACACTCAAAGAGTCACATAGGGCACACACTTACATAGGGAACACACTCACAGAGCACACACTCATATAGTCACATAGAGCACACACTCACATAGTCACAGTGCACACACTCACAGAGTCACATAGAGCACACACTTACATAGTCACATAGAGCACACACTCACAGAGTCACATAGAGCACACACTCACAGAGTCACATAGAGCATACACTCACACAGCAGACAGTAACAGTCACAGAGCACACACTCACATAGTCACGGAGGGCACACACACATAGTCACAAAGAGCACACACTCGCAGTCACAGAGCACACACTCACAGTCACATACAGCATACACTCACAGTCACAGAGCATACACTCACATAATCACATAAGGCACACGCTCACATAGAGCACACACTCACAGTCACATAGAGCACACACTCACAGCCACATAAACTATACACTCACATAGGGCACACAATCACAGAGCACACACTCACAGAGTCACATAGCGCACACAGTCACATTCACATAGAGCATACACTCTCAGTCACATAGAGCATACACTCAGTCACATAGAGCATACACTCACAGAGTCACATAGAGCACACATTCACATAGTCTCAGAGCACACACTCACATAGAGCTCACATTCAAATAGAAAACACACTCACATAGGACACACACTCACATAGTAAAATAGAGCACACACTCATATAGGGCACACACACACATAGTCAAATAGGGCACACACTCACATAGTAAAATAGAGCACACACTCACATAGGGAACACACTCACATAGGGCACACACTCACATAGGGCACACACTCTCATAGTCACAGAACACACACTCACATAGTCACATAGAGCACACACTCACATAGAGCACACTCACATAGTCACATAAAGCACACACTCACATAGTCACAGAGGCACACACTCACAGAGTCACAGAGCACACATTCACAGAGTCAAATAGAGCACACACTCACAGAGTCACAAAGAGCACACACTCAGAGTCACATAGAGCACACACTCACAGAGTCACATAGAACACACACTTACACAGAGCACACACTCACATTGTCACATAGAGCATACACACACAGTCACATAAAGTACACACTCAAATAGAGCATACAGTAACATAATCACAGAGCACACACTCACATAGTCACAAAGAGCACACACTAACAGTCACAGAGCACACACTCACATAGTCACAGAGGGCACACACTCACATAGGGCACACACTCACATAGTCACATGGAGCATACAATCACATAGAGCACACGCTCACATTGTCACATAGAGCATGCACTCACAATCACATAAAGTACACACTCACAGAGCAGACACTCACATAGTCACACAGAGCACACACTCATAGTCACAGAGTCATATAGTACACACTCACATAGTCACAGAGCACACACTCACATAGAGCCCACATTCACATAGAGCACACCCCCACATAGTCCCATAGGGCACACACTCACATAGTAACATAGGGCACACACTCACATAGTAACATAGGACACACACTCGCATAGTAACATAGGGCACACACTCACAGTCACATAGAGCACACACTCACAGTCGCAGAGCACACACTCACATAGTCACAAAGAGCACACACTAACAGTCACAGAGCACACACTCACATAGTCACAGAGGGCACTCACTCACATAGGGCACACACTCACAGAGTCACATGGAGCACACAATCACATAGAGCACACACTCACATTGTCACATAGAGCATGCACTCACAGTCACATAAAGTACACACTCACAGAGCAGACACTCACATAGTCACAGTCACAAAGAGCACACACTGACTGTCACAAAGAGCACACACTCACATAGAGCACACATTCACATAGTCACATAGAGCACACACTCACATAGTCACATAGAGCACACATTCACATAGAGCACACACTCACATAGTAACATAGGGCACACACTCACAGTCACATAGAGTACACACTCACAGTCACATAGAGTACACACTCACAGTCACATAGAGCACACACTCACATAGTCACAGAGCAAACACTCACATAGAGCCCACATTCACATAGAGCACACCCCCACATAGTCCCATATGGCATACACTCATATAGTAACATAGGGCACACACTCACATAGTAACATAGGACACACACTCACATAGTAACATAGGGCACACACTCACATAGTAACATAGAACACACACTCACATAGTCACAAAGAGCACACACTAACAGTCACAGAGCACACACTCACATAGTCACAGAGGGCACTCACTCACATAGGGCACACACTCAGAGTCACATGGAGCACACAATCACATAGAGCACACACTCACATTGTCACATAGAGCATGCACTCACAGTCACATAAAGTACACACTCACAGAGCAGACACTCACATAGTCACAAAGAGCACACACTCACATAGAGCACACATTCACATAGTCACATAGAGCACACACTTACATAGTCACATAGAGCACACACTAACATAGTCACATAGAGCACACACTCACATAGAGCACACATTCACATATAGCACACACCCACATAGTCCCATAGGGCACACACTCACATAGTAACATAGAGTACACACTCACATAGGGCACACTCACATAGGGCACACACTCACATAGTCACAGAGAACACACTCACAGTCACAAAGAGCACACACTAACAGTCACAGAGCACACACTCACGTAGTCATATAGGGCACACACTCACAGTAACATAGGGCACACACTCACAGTAACATAGAGCACACACTCACAGTCACATAGAGCACACACTCACATAGTCACAGAGCACACACTCACATAGTCACAGAGCACACACTCACATAGAGCACGCACTCAAATAGGGCACACACATAGTCACAGAGCACACACTCACATAGAGTACACACTCACAGTCACATAGAACACACACTAACAGAGTCACATAGAGCACACACTAACAGAGTCACATAGAGCACACACTCACAGTCACATAGAGCACACACTCACATAGTCACAGAGCACACACTCACATAGTCACAGAGCACACACTCACATAGAGCACGCACTCAAATAGGGCACACACATAGTCACAGAGCACACACTCACATAGAGTACACACTCACAGTCACATAGAGCACACACTAACAGAGTCACATAGAGCACACACTAACAGAGTCACATAGAGCACACACTCACAGTCACATAAAGTACATAATCACATACAGCAGACAGTAACATAGTCACAGAGCACATACTCACATAGAGCACACACTCACATAGTCACAGAGGGCACACACTCACAGAGTCGCATAGAGCACACATTCACACTGTCACATAGAACATACACTCACTGTCACATACTCACATAGTCCCATAGTCACAGAGCACACACTCACATAGTCACTGAGCACACACTCACAGAGCACACACTCACAGTCACTGAGCACACACTCACATAGAGCACACACTCACAGTCACATAGGGCACACAGTCACATAGGGCACACAGTCACATAGGGCACACAGTCACATAGTCACAGAGCACACACTCCCATAGAGCATACACTCACATTGTCACAGAGCACACACTCACATAGGGCACACACTCAGTCATAGAGCACACACTCACAGTTGCATAGGGCACACACTCACAATCGCATAGGGCACACACTCACAATCGCATAGGGCACACACTCACAGTCACATAGAGCACACACTCACATAGTCACAGAGCACACACTCACATAGAGCACACACTCAGTCACATAGAGTACACAATCAGTCACATACGGCACACACTCACAGAGCACACACTCACATAGTCGCATAGGGCACACACTCACATAGTCACAGAGCACACACTCACAGTCACAAAGAGCACACACTAACAGTAACAGAGCACACACTCACTTAGAGAACACACTCACAGTCACATAGGGCACACACTCACAATCACATAGAGCACACACTCACATAGTCACAGAGCACACACTCACATAGGGCACACAGCACACACTCACATTCACAGAGCACAAACTCACATAGGTCACACACAGAGCACACACTCACATTGTCACACAGAGCACACACTCACATAGTCACAGAGCACACACTCACATATAGCACATACTCACATAGAGCACATACTCACATAGAGCACACACTCACATAGAGCACACACTCACATAGAGCACACACTCACATAGAGCACACACTCACATAGAGCACACACACATAGTCACAGAGCACACACTCTTATAGTCACATATAGCACACACTCACACAGAGCACACATTCACATAGTCACAGAGCACACACTCACATAGTCACAGGGCACACACTCACATGGCACATACTCACATAGGGCACACACTTTCACATAGGGCACACACTCACATAGGGCACACACTTTCACATAGTCACATAGGGCACACACTCACAGTTACATAGGGCATACACTCACAGATTCACATAGAGCCCAAACTCACATTCACATAGAGCATACACTCACATATTCACATAGAGCACAAATTCACATAGGTCACACACAGAGCACACACTCACATTGTCACATAGAGCAAACACTCACATAGAGCACACACTCACAGTCACATAGAGCACACACTCAGTCAAATAGAGCACACACTCAGTCACAGAGCACACACTCAGTCACAGAGCACACACTCAGTCACAGAGCACACACTCAGTCACAGAGCACACACTCAGTCAAATAGAGCACACATTCACATAGTCACAGAGCACACACTCACATAGTCACAGGGCACACATTCACATAGAGCACACACTCAGTCACATAGGGAGCACACTCACATAGTCACAAAGGGCACACACAGATTCACATAGAGCACTCACTCACATAGTCACATAGAGCACACACTCAAAGAGCAAACACTCATAGTCACATAGTGCATACAGTCACATAGAGCATACACTTACATAGAGCACACACTCACATTGTCACATAGAGTATACACTCACAGTCACATAGAGCACACACTTACATAGAGTATACACTCTCATAGTCACATAGAGCATGCACTCACATAGTCACATAGAGCACACACTAACAGTCACATAGGGCACACACTTACAGTCACATAGGGCACACACTTACAGTCACATAGGGCACACACTAACAGTCACATAGAGTACACACTAACAGTCACATAAAGTACACATTCACATATTGCACACAATCACATAGTCACAGAGCACACACTCACATAGTCATAGAGCACACACTCACATTCACATAGAGCATACACTCACATTGTCACATAGAGTATACACTCACAGTCACATAGAGCACACACTTACATAGAGTATACACTCTCATAGTCACATAGAGCATGCACTCACATAGTCACATAGAGTACACACTAACAGTCACATAGGGCACACACTTACAGTCACATAGGGCACACACTAACAGTCACATAGAGTACACACTAACAGTCACATAAAGTACACATTCACATATTGCACACAATCACATAGTCACAGAGCACAAACTCACATAGTCATAGAGCACACACTCACATTCACATAGAGCATACACTCACAGTCATATAGAGCATACAGTCACATAGAGCATACACTCACAGTCACATAGAGAACACATTCACATAGTCACAGGGCACACACTCACAGTCACATAGGGCACACACTCACAGATTCACGTAGAACACTCACTCACATAGTCACATACAGCACACACTCACTCACAGAGCAAACACTCATACTCACATAGTGCATACAGTCACAGAGCATACACTTACATAGAGCACACACTCACAGTCACATAGAGTATACTCACAGTCACATAGAGCATACACTCACATAGGGCACACACTCACATAGTCACATACAGCACACACTCACTCACAGAGCAAACACTCAGTCACATAGTGCATACAGTCACATAGAGCATACACTTACATTGTCACAAAGAGCATGCACTCACATAGTCACGTAGAGCACACATTCACATAGAGCACACACTCACACTGTCACATAGGGCACACACTCACAGTCACATAGGGCACACACTAACATAGTCACATAGAGCACACAATAACAGTCACAGAACACACACTCACAGTCACAAAAAGTACACATTCACATTCACAGTCACATAGAGCATACACTCACAGACACATAGAGCACACATTCACATAGTCACAGAGCACATACTCACAGTCACATAGAGCACACATTCACATAGTCACAGAGCACACACTCACATAGTCACAGAGGGCACACACTCAGTCACATAGAGCACACAGTCACAGAGTCACATAGAGCACAAACTCACAGAGCCACATAGAGCACACATTCACATAGTCACATAGAGCACACACTTACATAGAGCACACACTCACATTGTCACAGAGCATACACTCACGGTCACATAAAGTACACACTAACATAGAGCAGACACTAACAGTCACAGAGCACACACTCACATAGTCACAAAGAGCACACACTCACATAGAACACACACTCATAGAGCACACACTCACATAGTCACAGAGGGCACACACTCACAGAGCCACAAAGGGCACACACTCACAGAGTCACATAGGGCACACACTCAAAGAGTCACATAGGGCACACACTTACATAGGGAACACACTCACAGAGCACACACTCATATAGTCACATAGAGCACACACTCACATAGTCACAGTGCACACACTCACAGAGTCACATAGAGCACACACTTACATAGTCACATAGAGCACACACTCACAGAGTCACATAGAGCACACACTCACAGAGTCACATAGAGCATACACTCACACAGCAGACAGTAACAGTCACAGAGCACACACTCACATAGTCACGGAGGGCACACACACATAGTCACAAAGAGCACACACTCGCAGTCACAGAGCACACACTCACAGTCACATACAGCATACACTCACAGTCACAGAGCATACACTCACATAATCACATAAGGCACACGCTCACATAGAGCACACACTCACAGTCACATAGAGCACACACTCACAGCCACATAAACTATACACTCACATAGGGCACACAATCACAGAGCACACACTCACAGAGTCACATAGCGCACACAGTCACATTCACATAGAGCATACACTCTCAGTCACATAGAGCATACACTCAGTCACATAGAGCATACACTCACAGAGTCACATAGAGCACACATTCACATAGTCTCAGAGCACACACTCACATAGAGCTCACATTCAAATAGAAAACACACTCACATAGGACACACACTCACATAGTAAAATAGAGCACACACTCATATAGGGCACACACACACATAGTCAAATAGGGCACACACTCACATAGTAAAATAGAGCACACACTCACATAGGGAACACACTCACATAGGGCACACACTCACATAGGGCACACACTCTCATAGTCACAGAACACACACTCACATAGTCACAGAGCACACACTCACATAGAGCACACTCACATAGTCACATAAAGCACACACTCACATAGTCACAGAGGCACACACTCACAGAGTCACAGAGCACACATTCACAGAGTCAAATAGAGCACACACTCACAGAGTCACAGAGCACACACTCAGAGTCACATAGAACACACACTTACACAGAGCACACACTCACATTGTCACATAGAGCATACACACACAGTCACATAAAGTACACACTCAAATAGAGCATACAGTAACATAATCACAGAGCACACACTCACATAGTCACAAAGAGCACACACTAACAGTCACAGAGCACACACTCACATAGTCACAGAGGGCACACACTCACATAGGGCACACACTCACATAGTCACATGGAGCATACAATCACATAGAGCACACGCTCACATTGTCACATAGAGCATGCACTCACAATCACATAAAGTACACACTCACAGAGCAGACACTCACATAGTCACACAGAGCACACACTCATAGTCACAGAGTCATATAGTACACACTCACATAGTCACAGAGCACACACTCACATAGAGCCCACATTCACATAGAGCACACCCCCACATAGTCCCATAGGGCACACACTCACATAGTAACATAGGGCACACACTCACATAGTAACATAGGACACACACTCGCATAGTAACATAGGGCACACACTCACAGTCACATAGAGCACACACTCACAGTCGCAGAGCACACACTCACATAGTCACAAAGAGCACACACTAACAGTCACAGAGCACACACTCACATAGTCACAGAGGGCACTCACTCACATAGGGCACACACTCACAGAGTCACATGGAGCACACAATCACATAGAGCACACACTCACATTGTCACATAGAGCATGCACTCACAGTCACATAAAGTACACACTCACAGAGCAGACACTCACATAGTCACAGTCACAAAGAGCACACACTGACTGTCACAAAGAGCACACACTCACATAGAGCACACATTCACATAGTCACATAGAGCACACACTCACATAGTCACATAGAGCACACATTCACATAGAGCACACACTCACATAGTAACATAGGGCACACACTCACAGTCACATAGAGTACACACTCACAGTCACATAGAGTACACACTCACAGTCACATAGAGCACACACTCACATAGTCACAGAGCAAACACTCACATAGAGCCCACATTCACATAGAGCACACCCCCACATAGTCCCATATGGCATACACTCATATAGTAACATAGGGCACACACTCACATAGTAACATAGGACACACACTCACATAGTAACATAGGGCACACACTCACATAGTAACATAGAACACACACTCACATAGTCACAAAGAGCACACACTAACAGTCACAGAGCACACACTCACATAGTCACAGAGGGCACTCACTCACATAGGGCACACACTCAGAGTCACATGGAGCACACAATCACATAGAGCACACACTCACATTGTCACATAGAGCATGCACTCACAGTCACATAAAGTACACACTCACAGAGCAGACACTCACATAGTCACAAAGAGCACACACTCACATAGAGCACACATTCACATAGTCACATAGAGCACACACTTACATAGTCACATAGAGCACACACTAACATAGTCACATAGAGCACACACTCACATAGAGCACACATTCACATATAGCACACACCCACATAGTCCCATAGGGCACACACTCACATAGTAACATAGAGTACACACTCACATAGGGCACACTCACATAGGGCACACACTCACATAGTCACAGAGAACACACTCACAGTCACAAAGAGCACACACTAACAGTCACAGAGCACACACTCACGTAGTCATATAGGGCACACACTCACAGTAACATAGGGCACACACTCACAGTAACATAGAGCACACACTCACAGTCACATAGAGCACACACTCACATAGTCACAGAGCACACACTCACATAGTCACAGAGCACACACTCACATAGAGCACGCACTCAAATAGGGCACACACATAGTCACAGAGCACACACTCACATAGAGTACACACTCACAGTCACATAGAACACACACTAACAGAGTCACATAGAGCACACACTAACAGAGTCACATAGAGCACACACTCACAGTCACATAAAGTACATAATCACATACAGCAGACAGTAACATAGTCACAGAGCACATACTCACATAGAGCACACACTCACATAGTCACAGAGGGCACACACTCACAGAGTCGCATAGAGCACACATTCACACTGTCACATAGAACATACACTCACTGTCACATACTCACATAGTCCCATAGTCACAGAGCACACACTCACATAGTCACTGAGCACACACTCACAGAGCACACACTCACAGTCACTGAGCACACACTCACATAGAGCACACACTCACAGTCACATAGGGCACACAGTCACATAGGGCACACAGTCACATAGGGCACACAGTCACATAGTCACAGAGCACACACTCCCATAGAGCATACACTCACATTGTCACAGAGCACACACTCACATAGGGCACACACTCAGTCATAGAGCACACACTCACAGTTGCATAGGGCACACACTCACAATCGCATAGGGCACACACTCACAATCGCATAGGGCACACACTCACAGTCACATAGAGCACACACTCACATAGTCACAGAGCACACACTCACATAGAGCACACACTCAGTCACATAGAGTACACAATCAGTCACATACGGCACACACTCACAGAGCACACACTCACATAGTCGCATAGGGCACACACTCACATAGTCACAGAGCACACACTCACAGTCACAAAGAGCACACACTAACAGTAACAGAGCACACACTCACTTAGAGAACACACTCACAGTCACATAGGGCACACACTCACAATCACATAGAGCACACACTCACATAGTCACAGAGCACACACTCACATAGGGCACACACTCACATAGGGCACACACTCACATAGGGCACACACTCACATAGGGCACACACTCACATAGGGCACACACTCAGTCACATAGAGTAAACAATCACAGTCACACAGAGCACACACTCACATAGTCACATAGGGCACACACTAACATAGGGCACACACTCACATAGGGCACACACTCACATAGGGCACACACTCACAGAGCACACACTCAGTCACATAGAGCACACAATAACAGTCACAGAACACACACTCACAGTCACAAAAAGTACACATTCACATTCACAGTCACATAGAGCATACACTCACAGACACATAGAGCACACATTCACATAGTCACAGAGCACACACTCACAGTCACATAGAGCACACATTCACATAGTCACAGAGCACACACTCACATAGTCACAGAGGGCACACACTCAGTCACATAGAGCACACAGTCACAGAGTCACATAGAGCACAAACTCACAGAGCCACATAGAGCACACATTCACATAGTCACATAGAGCACACACTTACATAGAGCACACACTCACATTGTCACAGAGCATACACTCACGGTCACATAAAGTACACACTAACATAGAGCAGACACTAACAGTCACAGAGCACACACTCACATAGTCACAAAGAGCACACACTCACATAGAACACACACTCATAGAGCACACACTCACATAGTCACAGAGGGCACACACTCACAGAGCCACAAAGGGCACACACTCACAGAGTCACATAGGGCACACACTCAAAGAGTCACATAGGGCACACACTTACATAGGGAACACACTCACAGAGCACACACTCATATAGTCACATAGAGCACACACTCACATAGTCACAGTGCACACACTCACAGAGTCACATAGAGCACACACTTACATAGTCACATAGAGCACACACTCACAGAGTCACATAGAGCACACACTCACAGAGTCACATAGAGCATACACTCACACAGCAGACAGTAACAGTCACAGAGCACACACTCACATAGTCACGGAGGGCACACACACATAGTCACAAAGAGCACACACTCGCAGTCACAGAGCACACACTCACAGTCACATACAGCATACACTCACAGTCACAGAGCATACACTCACATAATCACATAAGGCACACGCTCACATAGAGCACACACTCACAGTCACATAGAGCACACACTCACAGCCACATAAACTATACACTCACATAGGGCACACAATCACAGAGCACACACTCACAGAGTCACATAGCGCACACAGTCACATTCACATAGAGCATACACTCTCAGTCACATAGAGCATACACTCAGTCACATAGAGCATACACTCACAGAGTCACATAGAGCACACATTCACATAGTCTCAGAGCACACACTCACATAGAGCTCACATTCAAATAGAAAACACACTCACATAGGACACACACTCACATAGTAAAATAGAGCACACACTCATATAGGGCACACACACACATAGTCAAATAGGGCACACACTCACATAGTAAAATAGAGCACACACTCACATAGGGAACACACTCACATAGGGCACACACTCACATAGGGCACACACTCTCATAGTCACAGAACACACACTCACATAGTCACATAGAGCACACACTCACATAGAGCACACTCACATAGTCACATAAAGCACACACTCACATAGTCACAGAGGCACACACTCACAGAGTCACAGAGCACACATTCACAGAGTCAAATAGAGCACACACTCACAGAGTCACAAAGAGCACACACTCAGAGTCACATAGAGCACACACTCACAGAGTCACATAGAACACACACTTACACAGAGCACACACTCACATTGTCACATAGAGCATACACACACAGTCACATAAAGTACACACTCAAATAGAGCATACAGTAACATAATCACAGAGCACACACTCACATAGTCACAAAGAGCACACACTAACAGTCACAGAGCACACACTCACATAGTCACAGAGGGCACACACTCACATAGGGCACACACTCACATAGTCACATGGAGCATACAATCACATAGAGCACACGCTCACATTGTCACATAGAGCATGCACTCACAATCACATAAAGTACACACTCACAGAGCAGACACTCACATAGTCACACAGAGCACACACTCATAGTCACAGAGTCATATAGTACACACTCACATAGTCACAGAGCACACACTCACATAGAGCCCACATTCACATAGAGCACACCCCCACATAGTCCCATAGGGCACACACTCACATAGTAACATAGGGCACACACTCACATAGTAACATAGGACACACACTCGCATAGTAACATAGGGCACACACTCACAGTCACATAGAGCACACACTCACAGTCGCAGAGCACACACTCACATAGTCACAAAGAGCACACACTAACAGTCACAGAGCACACACTCACATAGTCACAGAGGGCACTCACTCACATAGGGCACACACTCACAGAGTCACATGGAGCACACAATCACATAGAGCACACACTCACATTGTCACATAGAGCATGCACTCACAGTCACATAAAGTACACACTCACAGAGCAGACACTCACATAGTCACAGTCACAAAGAGCACACACTGACTGTCACAAAGAGCACACACTCACATAGAGCACACATTCACATAGTCACATAGAGCACACACTCACATAGTCACATAGAGCACACATTCACATAGAGCACACACTCACATAGTAACATAGGGCACACACTCACAGTCACATAGAGTACACACTCACAGTCACATAGAGTACACACTCACAGTCACATAGAGCACACACTCACATAGTCACAGAGCAAACACTCACATAGAGCCCACATTCACATAGAGCACACCCCCACATAGTCCCATATGGCATACACTCATATAGTAACATAGGGCACACACTCACATAGTAACATAGGACACACACTCACATAGTAACATAGGGCACACACTCACATAGTAACATAGAACACACACTCACATAGTCACAAAGAGCACACACTAACAGTCACAGAGCACACACTCACATAGTCACAGAGGGCACTCACTCACATAGGGCACACACTCAGAGTCACATGGAGCACACAATCACATAGAGCACACACTCACATTGTCACATAGAGCATGCACTCACAGTCACATAAAGTACACACTCACAGAGCAGACACTCACATAGTCACAAAGAGCACACACTCACATAGAGCACACATTCACATAGTCACATAGAGCACACACTTACATAGTCACATAGAGCACACACTAACATAGTCACATAGAGCACACACTCACATAGAGCACACATTCACATATAGCACACACCCACATAGTCCCATAGGGCACACACTCACATAGTAACATAGAGTACACACTCACATAGGGCACACTCACATAGGGCACACACTCACATAGTCACAGAGAACACACTCACAGTCACAAAGAGCACACACTAACAGTCACAGAGCACACACTCACGTAGTCATATAGGGCACACACTCACAGTAACATAGGGCACACACTCACAGTAACATAGAGCACACACTCACAGTCACATAGAGCACACACTCACATAGTCACAGAGCACACACTCACATAGTCACAGAGCACACACTCACATAGAGCACGCACTCAAATAGGGCACACACATAGTCACAGAGCACACACTCACATAGAGTACACACTCACAGTCACATAGAACACACACTAACAGAGTCACATAGAGCACACACTAACAGAGTCACATAGAGCACACACTCACAGTCACATAGAGCACACACTCACATAGTCACAGAGCACACACTCACATAGTCACAGAGCACACACTCACATAGAGCACGCACTCAAATAGGGCACACACATAGTCACAGAGCACACACTCACATAGAGTACACACTCACAGTCACATAGAGCACACACTAACAGAGTCACATAGAGCACACACTAACAGAGTCACATAGAGCACACACTCACAGTCACATAAAGTACATAATCACATACAGCAGACAGTAACATAGTCACAGAGCACATACTCACATAGAGCACACACTCACATAGTCACAGAGGGCACACACTCACAGAGTCGCATAGAGCACACATTCACACTGTCACATAGAACATACACTCACTGTCACATACTCACATAGTCCCATAGTCACAGAGCACACACTCACATAGTCACTGAGCACACACTCACAGAGCACACACTCACAGTCACTGAGCACACACTCACATAGAGCACACACTCACAGTCACATAGGGCACACAGTCACATAGGGCACACAGTCACATAGGGCACACAGTCACATAGTCACAGAGCACACACTCCCATAGAGCATACACTCACATTGTCACAGAGCACACACTCACATAGGGCACACACTCAGTCATAGAGCACACACTCACAGTTGCATAGGGCACACACTCACAATCGCATAGGGCACACACTCACAATCGCATAGGGCACACACTCACAGTCACATAGAGCACACACTCACATAGTCACAGAGCACACACTCACATAGAGCACACACTCAGTCACATAGAGTACACAATCAGTCACATACGGCACACACTCACAGAGCACACACTCACATAGTCGCATAGGGCACACACTCACATAGTCACAGAGCACACACTCACAGTCACAAAGAGCACACACTAACAGTAACAGAGCACACACTCACTTAGAGAACACACTCACAGTCACATAGGGCACACACTCACAATCACATAGAGCACACACTCACATAGTCACAGAGCACACACTCACATAGGGCACACACTCACATAGGGCACACACTCACATAGGGCACACACTCACATAGGGCACACACTCCGTCACATAGAGTAAACAATCACAGTCACACAGAGCACACACTCACATAGTCACATAGGGCACACACTAACATAGGGCACACACTCACATAGGGCACACACTCACATAGGGCACACACTCACAGAGCACACACTCAGTCACATAGAGCACACACTCACATACTCATAGGGCACACACTCACATAGTCACAGGGCACACACTCACATAGCATACACTCACATAGTCACAGAGCAAACACTCAAAGTCACATAGAGCACACACTCACATAGAGCATACACTCACAGTCACATAAGGCACACACTGACAGTCACATAGGGCACACACTCACAGAGTCACATAGGGCACACACTCACAGAGTCACATAGGGCACACACTCACAGAGTCAGAGCATACACTCACAGTCACATAGAGCATACACTCACAGTCACATAAAGTACACAATCACATACAGCAGACAGTAACATAGTCACATAGAGCACACACTCATAGTGCACACACTCACATAGTCACATAGGGCACACACTCAGAGAGTCACATAGGGCACACACTCAGAGAGTCACATAGAGCACACATTCACATAGAGCACACACTCACATAGTCACAGAGCACACACTCACAGAGTCACAGAGCACACACTCACATAGAGCACACACTCAGAGCACACACTCTAAATAGTCACATAGGGCACACACTCACAGAGTTACATAGGGCACATACTCAGAGTCACATAGAGCACACATTCACATAGTCACAGAGCACACACTCAGAGTCACATAGAGCACACACTTACATAGAGCACACACTTACATAGAGCACACACACAGTCACATAAAGTACACACTAACAGAGCAGACACTTACATAGTCACAAAGAGCACACACTCAGTCACATAGAGCACACCCTCACATAGTCACAGAGCACACCCTCACATAGGGCACACACTCACATAGTCACAGAGCACACACTCACAGTCACAAAGAGCACACACTAACAGTCACAGAGCACACACTCACATAGAGCACATACTCACATAGTCCTATAGGGCACACACAGTCACATAGAGCACACACTCACATAGTCTTATAGGGCACACACCCACATAGTCCCATCGGGCACACACTCAAAGAGCACACACTCACATAGTCACATAGAGCACACACTCACAGTCACATAGAGCACACACTCACAGTCACATAGAGCATACACTAACAGTCAAAGAGCACACTCACATAGTCACATAGAGCATACACACAGTCACATAGAGCATACACTCACATAGAACAAATAATCACATAGAGCATACACTCACATAGTCACAGAGCGCACACACACAGAGAGCACACACTCACAGTCACATAGAGCATGCACTCACAGTCACATAGAGCACATACTGATCTGCATCAATAATTTACTGTGTTCATGTGATGACCATGTATGGGTCCAAATCCAATCGAATAAAAAAAAAAATGTTTTTAAACGCATGGTGCAATGCGGGACAGACGTCAATCTTCTGTACGTCTGCATACCAAGTCCTGCGTGGCCACGCAGGTGCTATCAGAATCACTGATGCTCTCTCCTGTTTGATTTTGGCAAAGGGAGCAGAGGAAACGTTGGAAACACATAAGCCAGGTTGAAGAACCATGGCGCTGCTAGAGCATCTATCAGCGTCGCTTCTGGGTCCCTGGACCTGGATCCGTAACAAGAAAGCTTGGCGTTCTAGCGAGACGCCATGAGATCCAACTCTGGTTTGCCCCAACGATGAATCAACTGAGAAAACACCTCCGGATGGAGTTCCCACTCCCCCGGATGGAAAGTCTGACGACTTAGAAAATCCGCCTCCCAGTTCTCCACGCCTGGGATATAGATTGCTGACAGGTGGCAAGAGTGGTAATCTGCCCAGCGAATTATTTTTGAGACTTCTAACATCGCTAGGGAACTCCTGGTTCCCCCTTGATGGTTGATGTAAGCCACAGTCGTGATGTTGTCCGACTGAAATCTGATGAACCTCAGAGTTGCTAACTGAGGCCAAGCCAGAAGAGCATTGAATATCGCTCTTAACTCCAGAATATTTATTGGAAGGAGTTTCTCCTCCTGAGTCCACGATCCCTGTGCCTTCAGGGAATTCCAGACTGCACCCCAACCTAGAAGGCTGGCATCTGTTGTTACAATTGTCCAATCTGGCCTGCAAAAGGTCATACCCTTGGACAGGTGTACCGGAGACAACCACCAGAGAAGAGAATCTCTGGTCTCTTGATCCCGATTTAGCAGAGGGGACAAATCTGTGTAATCCCCATTCCACTGACTCAGCATGCATAATTGCAGCGGTCTGAGATGAAGGCGCTCAAATGGCACTATGTCCATTGCCGCTACCATTAAGCCGATTACCTCCATACACTGAGCTACCGAAGGGCGCGGAATGGAGTGAAGAACACGGCAAGCATTTAGAAGTTTTGATAACCTGGACTCCGTCAGGTAAATTTTCATTTCTACAGAATCTATAAGAGTCCCTAAGAAGGAGACTCTTGTGAGTGGGGATAGAAAACTCTTTTCCTCGTTCACTTTCCACCCGTGCGACCTCAGAAATGCCAGAACTATCTCTGTATGAGACTTGGCAACTTGAAAGCTTGACGCCTGTATCAGGATGTCGTCTAGATACGGAGCCACCGCTATGCCTCGTGGCCTTAGAACTGCCAGAAGTGAGCCCAGAACCTTTGTAAAGATTCTCGGGGCTGTAGCCAACCCGAAGGGAAGAGCTACAAATTGGTAATGCCTGTCTAGAAAGGCAAACCTTAGAAACCGATGATGATCTTTGTGAATCGGTATGTGAAGGTAGGCATCCTTTAAGTCCACTGTGGTCATGTACTGACCTTCTTGGATCATGGGTAGGATGGTCCGAATAGTTTCCATTTTGAAAGATGGAACTCTGAGGAATTTGTTTAAGATCTTTAGATCCAAAATTGGTCTGAAGGTTCCCTCTTTTTTGGGAACCACAAACAGATTCGAATAAAAACCCTGTCCTTGTTCCGTCCGCGGAACTGGATGGATCACTCCCATAACTAGGAGGTCTTGCACACAGCGTAGGAATGCCTCTTTCTTTATCTGATTTGCAGATAGCCTTGAAAGATGAAATCTCCCTTGTGGAGGGGAAGCTTTGAAGTCCAGAAGATATCCCTGAGATATGATCTCCAACGCCCAGGGATCCTGAACATCTCTTGCCCACGCCTGGGCGAAGAGAGAAAGTCTGCCCCCTATTAGATCCGTCGCCGGATAGGGGGCCGTTCCTTCATGCTGTCTTAGAGGCAGCAGCAGGCTTTCTGGCTTGCTTGCCTTTGTTCCAGGACTGGTTAGGTTTCCAGGCCTGCTTAGATTGAGCAAAAGTTCCCTCTTGTTTTGAAGCGGAGGAAGTTGATGCTGCACCTGCCTTGAAATTTCGAAAGGCACGAAATTAGACTGTTTGGCCTTTGCTTTGGCCCTGTCCTGAGGAAGGGTGTGACCCTTACCTCCAGTAATGTCAGCAATAATTTCCTTCAAACCAGGCCCGAATAAGGTCTGCCCCTTGAAAGGAATGTTGAGTAATTTAGACTTCGAAGTCACGTCAGCTGACCAGGATTTAAGCCATAGCGCCCTACGCGCTTGGATGGCGAATCCGGAATTCTTAGCCGTTAGTTTAGTCAAATGAACAATGGCATCAGAAACAAATGAGTTAGCTAGCTTAAGTGTTCTAAGCTTGTCAATAATTTCAGTCAATGGAGCTGTATGGATGGCCTCTTCCAGGGCCTCAAACCAGAATGCCGCCGCGGCCGTGACAGGCGCAATGCATGCAAGGGGCTGTAAAATAAAACCTTGTTGAATAAACATTTTCTTAAGGTAACCCTCCAATTTTTTATCCATTGGATCTGAAAAAGCACAACTGTCCTCAACCGGGATAGTAGTACGCTTTGCTAAAGTAGAAACTGCTCCCTCCACCTTAGGGACCGTCTGCCATAAGTCCCGCCGTGTAGTGGCGTCTATTGGAAACATTTTTCTAAATATAGGAGGTGGGGAAAAAGGCACCCCCGGTCTATCCCACTCCTTGCTAATAATTTCTGTAAGCCTTTTAGGTATAGGAAAAACATCAGTACACACCGGTACCGCATAGTATTTATCCAGCCTACATAATTTCTCTGGTACTGCAACTGTGTTACAGTCATTCAGAGCAGCTAATACCTCCCCAAGCAACACACGGAGGTTCTCAAGCTTAAATTTAAAATTAGAAATCTCTGAATCAGGTTTCCCCGAATCAGAGATGTCACCCACAGACTGAAGCTCTCCGTCCTCATGATCTGCATATTGTGACGCAGTATCAGACATGGCCCTTACAGCATCTGCGCGCTCTGTATTTCTCCTAACCCCAGAGCAATCGCGCTTGCCTCTTAATTCAGGCAACCTGGATAATACCTCTGACAGGGTATTATTCATGATTGCAGCCATGTCCTGCAAGGTAATCGCTATGGGCATCCCTGATGTAATTGGCGCCATATTAGCGTGCATCCCCTGAGCGGGAGGCGAAGGGTCTGACACGTGGGGAGAGTTAGTCGGCATAACTTCCCCCTCATCAGAATCTTCTGGTGACATTTCTTTTATAGTTAAAGACTGATCTTTACTGTTTAAGGTGAAATCAATACATTTAGTACACATTCTCCTATGGGGCTCCACCATGGCTTTCAAACATAATGAACAAGTAGTTTCCTCTGTGTCAGACATGTTTAAACAGACTAGCAATGAGACAAGCAAGCTTGGAAAACACTTTAAACAAGTTTACAAGCAATATAAAAAACTTTACTGCACCTTTAAGAAACACAAATTTTGTCAAAATTTGAAATAACAGTGAAAAAAGGCAGTTGCACTAACAAAATTTTTACAGTGTATGTAACAAGTTAGCAAGACATTGCACCCACTTGCAAATGGATGATTAACCCCTTAATACCCAAAACTGAATAATAAAAGACAAAAACATTTTTTTTTTTTTTTTTTTTTAAACAGTCATAACAACTGCTGCAGCTCTACTGTGGCTTTATACCTCCCTCAAAAACGACTTTGAAGCCTTTTGAGCCCTCCAGAGATGTCCTGGATCATGCAGGAAGAAGCTGGATGTCTGTGTCTGTAATTTTTGCTGTGCAAAAAAACGGCAAAATAGGCCCCTCCCACTCATATTACAACAGTGGAAAGCCTAAGGAAACTGTTTCTAGGCAAAATTCAAGCCAGCCATGTGGAAAAAAACTAGGCCCCAATAAGTTTTATCACCAAATACATATAAAAACGATTAAACATGCAAGCAAACGTTTTATATTACATTTTTATAAGAGTATGCATCTCTATTAATAAGCCTGATACCAGTAGCTCTCACTGCATTTAAGGCTTTACTTACATTAGTTCGGTATCAGCAGCATTTTCTAGCAAATTCCATCCCTAGAAAAATATTAACTGCACATACCTTATTGCAGGAAAACCTGCACGCCATTCCCTCTCTGAAGTTACCTCACTCCTCAGAATATGTGAGAACAGCCATGGATCTTAGTTACTTCTGCTAAGATCATAGAAAACGCAGGCAGATTCTTCTTCTAAATACTGCCTGAGATAAACAGTACACTCCGGCACCATTTAAAAGTAACAAACTTTTGATTGAAGAATAAACTAAGTATAAAACACCACACTCCTCTTACGACCTCCATCTTGGTTGAGGCTTGCAAGAGAATGACTGGATATGACAGTTAGGGGAGGAGCTATATAGCAGCTCTGCTGTGGGTGATCCTCTTGCATCTTCCTGTTGGGAAGGAGAATATCCCATAAGTAATGGATGATCCGTGGACTGGATACACTTAACAAGAGAAATATGTGAAATTGATCAGATGCGAATAAACATTATGATTGAATCCGTGCGCAGGAACAAAACATGGTTTTCAATAGGGTGCATAACTTGATGAATCTAAAAGCTGAATTACACAAGTATTTTGACGCACAGACACAGGCGGATTGAAAGTTGAAGCCTTGATAAATGGAGCCCTAAGTATAATTCACTGAGATTATTCACAAGATTTATTTATTCATACAATATATTAACAAGGAATTTTGCTTACAATTTACTTAATTTCAAAAGTTTCAAAAGGCCTTTCTATACCGTCTGTAGTATACATACATAGTAACATAGTAGGTGAGGTAGAAGGAAGACAAAAGGCCTTTCTATACCGTCTGTAGTATACATACATAGTAACATAGTAGGTGAGGTAGAAGGAAGACAAAAGGCCTTTCTATACCGTCTGTAGTATACATACATAGTAACATAGTAGGTGAGGTAGAAGGAAGACAAAAGGCCTTTCTATACCGTCTGTAGTATACTTACATAGTAACATAGTAGCTGAGGTAGAAGGAAGACAAAAGGCCTTTCTATACCGTCTGTAGAATACATACATAGTAACATAGTAGGTGAGGTAGAAGGAAGACAAAAGGCCTTTCTATACCGTCTGTAGTATACATACATAGTAACATAGTAGGTGAGGTAGAAGGAAGACAAAAGGCCTTTCTATACCGTCTGTAGTATACATACATAGTAACATAGTAGGTGAGGTAGAAGGAAGACAAAAGGCCTTTCTATACCGTCTGTAGTATACATACATAGTAACATAGTAGGTGAGGTAGAAGGAAGACAAAAGGCCTTTCTATACCGTCTGTAGTATACATACATAGTAACATAGTAGGTGAGGTAAAAGGAAGACAAAAGGCCTTTCTATACCGTCTGTAGTATACATACATAGTAACATAGTAGGTGAGGTAGAAGGAAGACAAAAGGCCTTTCTATACCATCTGTAGTATACATACATAGTAACATAGTAGGTGAGGTAGAAGGAAGACAAAAGGCCATCAAGTTCAACCTTTACAGATCCTACCTGATTTACAATAAAAAAAAGCTTCCAATTGAACTTACAATTATAAATCTGACCCATTTAACACCAGCAATCATGTCCCTGAATTACATTAATAGCCAGAAATGTATATAAACCATGTTTAAATGTATCCAAGGTATTGGCATGTGCTACCTTCTTAGGCAAGGAGGTTCACAATTTGATTGCTCTTACAGTGAAAAATCCTTTACATTGCTGGGAATTAAAGGGAGAGCATGCAATTTTAAACAACTTTCCAGTTTACTTCTATTATCTAATTTGTTTAGTTCACTTGGTGTCCTTTGTTTAAAAACATAACTAGGTAGGCTCAGGAGCTGCTGATTGGTGGCTACATACAGTATGTTATTAGCTCACCCATGTGCTCTGCTGTTTCTTCAACAAAGGATTATATAATAAAAAGTAAATTGGAAGTTTCTTTTTTTTTTTTTAAATTATACTCTCTATCTAAATTATGAAAAAAAATAGTTGGAGTATCATGTCCCTTTAAGTGGAGTATACAGCTGTCGCCAACCAGCGGGTATTAACCTTTAAGGGCTGGTATGCTTATGAACTTTATACAATAACTTTTTGAGGGCATATATAAACAAACCAAGAAACTGGTATACATTTAATCATATGGTTATTGCTGGACCCAAAAAATAAGAATAAAGAGATTCACTTTAAATTGCTATATTTATTATCTTATTTGCTATTTGACGATATATTTATAATATGCTTACAAGCACCTTGCATCTAATTGTTTTTAAGGTTGAGATTGGGAACGCCCAATCTGTGGGTTTTATTGATTAAGGTTTAGTATTTGGATATTTCATTGATTTTGAATAAAGATTTGTGTATGTTTTTAAATTAAATGCATTTGGAATATTGTTTTGATTGTGGAGAAACTGACGTTAATATATGATTATATTCTAACATTCTGTTCTGGAATTCTTAAAACAGAACAAGTAAATGTTTGGCTTTGCTCCTGTAACTGATTTAATTTTGCATATCTATGGGTTTTTTTGTTTTTTTGTTTTTTGACACAATGAATAAAATGTTGTACAATAAATGTTATCAGTTTTTTTTAAAAATAAACAAAAAACAATATATGTTGCCTTAGTTAATATGCTCAGATAATAGCACCTGGTTAAAGCGATAAGGTCTTCAGAGGTAAAAATAGAGAACATTTCTTATTTTTTCCAAAGGCACAGACAGACATCTCTTTCAGCAGACTGAATAATGATCAATATCACTCAAGGTAATTTACGAGGTATGAATATACTGCATAAATGTTTTTGTGTACTGTACATAAAATTGAACACATTACTGAAATGGCATCAGTACTCAAAGAAGCCCTATCCATTATTTTAAGACCCAGATTGTAACATTGTGTTCAACAAACCAATACAAATTAGACTAAAGTAATTAGTGGGATCCCCCAAGGACCGTTACTGGGCCCTCTTCTTTAAAAATAAATAAATAAATAAAAACAATTCTATTTTTGCTGATGATACAATGCTGTGTAAAGTGATTAGGTCAGTGTGGGATGTTATTGCTTTACAAGATTTACAAAAATTGAAAGAATGGGCTGGTAAATAGCAAATGAGATTTAACACTGGTAAATGTAAGGTTCTACATTTTGGAAGTAAAAATGTGCAGGTTACCTATTATTTAAATGGGACTAGACTTAGAAAAACAGAAGAGGAACAGGATTTTGGTGTACTTATAGATAACAAGCTAAAAATGAGTGTGCAATGCAAGGCAGCAGCTACTAGTATGTATTAAAAGAGGCATATATGCAAGGGAGGAAAGCATCATTCTGTTAATATATAAATCCCTGTAGACACCTCACCTTGAGTTCACACTTTAAGGCTAGAGGAAAGGAAATTTGAAGAGACAGTTTACAATAAATTTTTCTCTCCTTTAATTTGTTCTCAATAATCAATTTTACCTGGTGGAGTGTATTTAATTGTTTACAAATATATCCTTTACCATTATATCAGCATTTGAAATAGTTAATTTAGTCTGTGGTACCTATACTGAAAGTTTCTACACTTAAGTATAGGCTAAAAAAAAAAACATAATAGTAAGCAGAAGAAATTACACTCCAAGTGGGATGGATGAGAGATAAGCAATAAAATATACATTTTCAATTGTTCTCTCTAAAGACCTGATGATCAAAGATTCTCCTGCTTGCTTGGAGAGAAGTTGTAGAGCACTAATCAGTAAGCGCTACACAGGTGCTGAACCATAAATGGTCCCGCTCCTAAGCTTACATTCCTGCTTTTCAAATAAAAGATACTAAGAGAACAAACAAAAAATTATAATAGTTGTAAATTAGAAAGTAGCTTAAAATTACATGCTATATCTGAATCCTGACAGAAAATATTTGGGTTTAATATTCCTTTAAGTAAAAGGAGAAGAAACTCTTCATTTTTCTTTCATGATTCAGATAGAGATTACAATTTTAAGCAACTTTTATTTTTTTCAACTATCTTTGAGTGGGTGGAGTGCATGCTGCAGGCAACAACCCTACAAAAAGCTACACAATGACTTAAAATATTTCTATTTACTGGACAAATCATAGGATATGTCACTAGACCGAACCAACATCCCAACACCAACCTGCAATATTCCAACAACAGGCTGAGTTACTCCCTCTGCCACCCTCTGCATCTTCCATCCAGCCACTGAGAATGAGGTTTCTTCCTTACTATCTTCCTCACGCCTCACTACCTGCCCACTCGACCCTATCCCTTCCCATCTAATACCCTCCCTGTCTTCCACCCTCCCTCCTGCTCTTAATCACATCTTCAACCTCTCTCTCTCTACCAACTCATTCCCATCTTCTTTCAAACACGCAAATGTCACTCCCATACAGAAAAAAACCCTCCCTCAACCCTAATTCTCCTGAAAGCTATCGTCCTATATCACTGCTTTCACTAACATCAAAACTCCTTGAAAAACTAGTTTACAATCGCCTAACCCCCTTCCTGTCCATCAACTCTTTGCTTGACCCCCTGCAATCTGGATTCCGCCCCAAACACTCAACTGAGACCTATCCTCTCTAATAAACAAGTATACTCCAGCCCACCCACTAAGATCCAACAATGACCTGCTCCTTGCATCTGCGACTATCACCTCCTCTCATGCTAGACTGCAGGACTTCTGCAGGACTTCATCTACCCTCTGGAACACTCTCCCTCGTGCTGTCAGGCTTTGCCCTAATCTTTCTTCCTTTAAATTTTCCCTGAAGACTTTTCTGTTCAGGGAAGCCAACCACCCAACTCAATAATAAACTAATTTCACTTACCTAACATTTCCCTCATCTAACTATGTATTAACATCTTTCTCAATCTTGCAGTCTTGCCTCCTGTTTCTCAACCTCCTACCCTTCTAGATTGTAAATTCCCACAGGAATAGAGCCCTCAATCCCTCTTGTATGTGTGTGTAAATTTCGTCCTGTGTCTTACAAGTCTTATATTGTTTTATTTAAATTAATTGTATCCATGGACAGCGCTGCGGAATATGTTGGCGCTTCATAAATAAAGTATAATAATAATAGACTGCATTAGAATGCAAAAAAATTAATAAATCACAGTGTTTTAAAGGGACAGTATACACTCATTTACATATAACTGCATGTAATAGACACTACAATAAAGAATAAGATGCACAGATACTGATATAAAAATCCAGTATAAAACTGTTGCTTTCAATATGTCTTGAACCATTTGTGCACAGGAACATTATGTTTCCACACATGCCTACAATAATGCAGCGTTCCTGTCTTTCAAGAGTTGTGTTTTCAGCTGACGCCCCTATTCCCCAGCATGAAGGCAGCTGTACATACTTTGTGTAAATATTGATAACAACCTAGTGTGCAAGGTATTATATACATAATGTCATTTTATATACTCAAAACAGGATGGTTTGAAAGTAAACAGGATACTGTCTAAACATCAAAAAGACAGTGTAAGTTTTTGCTCCCATTTAATGTGTTTCCAAATATTTATTGTACCTGCTGGAGTGTATTAAATTAGTGACAAACAACTCTTTAAACACTATTTGATCATTTAAAATAGTTGATTTTACCAGTTATGTTCCCACCTATACTGAACATTTTAGTACTTAAGTACTGACTCTAGAAAAGCTATGTTAACAAAAAGGTTTAGATAAAATCATGCTCACAGTGGGAGTGTGGCAGAGGTGTACTAAAATGTTAATTTCTTTCATGTAATTGGCAAGAGTCCATGAGCTAGTGACGTATGGGATATACAATCCTACCAGGAGGGGCAAAGTTTCCCAAACCTCAAATGCCTATAAATACACCCCTCACCACACCCACAATTCAGTTTTACAAACTTTGCCTCCTATGGAGGTGGTGAAGTAAGTTTGTGCTAAGATTTCTACGTTGACATGCGCTTCTCAGCTTTTTTTGAACCCCGATTCTTCTCAGAGTACAGGAAATGTCAGAGGGACGTGAAGAGAGTATCACCTATTGAATGCAATGATTTTCCTAACAGGGGTCTAATTTCATAGGTTCTCTGTTATCGGTCGTAGAGATTCATCTCCTACCTCCCTTTTCAGATCGACTATATACTCTCATATACCATTACCTCTACTGATAACTGTTTCAGTACTGGTTTGGCTATCTGCTATATGTGGATGGGTGTCTTTTGGTAAGTATGTTTTTTATTACTTAAGACACCCCAGCTATGGTCTGGCACTTTGCATCTATATAAAGTTCTAAATATATGTATTGTACTTATATTTGCCATGAGTCAGGTTCATGTATTTCCTTGTGCAGACTGTCAGTTTCATATTTAGGGAAAATAAACATATTAAAGGATTACAAACTGTTGCCCGATTTTGTATAAACAAAACACATATTCTAAATAACCTGTATTAAAGTAAACTTACGAACCTCAAACTCTTGTAAATTGAAGTCTCATTTACTGTGAAAATTAATTTTCATTTTTTGCCGATAGCATCATGATATCCAGCCTACTATTTTCGCCAATCTGATTCGCCGCTTATGGATATAATTATAAGCAAAATTGTACCTCATTTGCATGCGCACAAAACCGGCACCAATAGCGCATGCGCATTTTCTACTACTGACGCTACAATTACCAGCAGATAAATGGGAATAACCCATGCGCATTTTAAAGCTAAATTGATGCTATCGGTTCTCCAGACTTTCTACGCTGAAACGCCAAAATATAATTCCTCCCGTCCTTATTTTTACCCTAAAATTTATTGCAGGTTACGATGCAGGATTGAAGCATCACCAACTAAATCAGTGTTTACATACTGAATCTGTTAGTTGCTGCTTTGAGTTGGTGATCTTCAAATCGATAGAGCGGGTCTTCTGTGTTGGAGCTGGTCTGGAAGCGGGTGACGTTGTCGATGACGTTGCGCAGTCTTGCGCATGCGCAGTGAGAAATTTTTACGCCATATTCAAACTGCGGTTGTCACACAGGATTGGATAGGAGCAGTAGATACCCACAGAGTGGGTTCGGAAAAATTTATATTCAATTAAGAAGTTTGCGGCGATTAGGTAAAAAAATAATAATGACATCCTATTGAAAATATGCTTATAACAGATTCTAGAAATGTAAATCGGTAAGTTAAATTGAGCTTACAGTGGTCCTTTAAGAAATATTTTTCTTACCTGGGGTTTAGTCTTTTTTTCAATTGACTACTTTTTTTTCTTGCAAATTGCGTCATATTGTTGGCGCCAAAACATTTTCAGTTACGTTGTGCGTCATACTTGGCGTCAAATTTTTTCATTTAATTTAATACCCCATTGCTATTTGCCTCTTGCCTTTTTCTATGTTAGAGGGCTATGCTGTTTGCATTTTTTTCCCATTCCTGAAACTGTCATATAAGGAAATTGACAAATTTTGCTTTATATGTTGTTTTTTATTTTACATTTTGCAAGATGTCTCAATCTGATCCTGCCTCAGAAGTATCTGTTGGAACTTTGCTGCCTGATGTCGGTTCTACTAAAGCTAAGTGCATTATATTTCCGAATGTCATTGTATTGGTTATCATGATAAACTTTTACATGCAGATATTGTGTCCATCAGTAAATAGTACATTTCCTGTTGTTGTTCCTTCAACTTTTAATGTACATGTTATACCTATGAAATTTAAAGAATTTGTTACTGATTCTGTTCAGAAGGCTTTGTCTGCTATTCTGCCTTCTAATTAATAAAAAGGTCTTTTAAAACTTCTCATAAGGTTGATGAAATTTCAAATGACCGACAACATAATGAATTATCCTCTTCTGATGAGGATCTATCTGTTTCAGAAGATCTTTCCTCAGATATTGACACTAACAAATCTACTTATTTATTTAAAATGAAGTATTTTCATTCTTTGTTAAAGAAGTGTTAATTATTTTGGATATCGTGGAAACTAGTCCTCTTGATATTAGAACTAGTAAATTCTGTTTTTAAACCTCCTGTGGTTACTCCAGAGGTTTTTTCCTGTCCCTGATGCTATTTCTGTTATGATTTCTAAGGAATGGAATTAGCCGGGTACTTCTTTTATTCCTTCTTCAAGGTTTAAAAAATTGTATCCTTTTACCAGCAATTTCTATAGAGTTTTGGGAAAAGATCCTCAAACTTGATGGGGCTATTTCTACTCTTGCTGAACGTACCTCTATTCCTATGGAAGATAGTACTTCAGTTCCTTTAGATAGGAAACTTGTATCTTATCTAAGGAAAGCTTATTTATTCAGGTCATTTCAGGCCTGCAATTTTCTTTGGCTGATGTTGCAGCTGCATCAACTTTTTTGTTGGAGATTTAGCGCAACAAGAATTGGATTCTGATTGTTCTAGTATTGTTCGCTTACTGCAACATACTAATCAACATACTAATCAGTTCTGATGCCATTTTTTTATATCATCAAGATTGATGTTAGATCTATGTCTTTAGCTATTTTCAGCTACAAGAGTTTTGAGGCTTAAATCTTGGAATGCTGATATGACTTTTTAAAGTCTAGATTGCAATCTCTTTCTTTCCAAGGTAATAAGAGACCTAAGGGTAAATATAAAGCATCTAAATCGTTTTCGTTCTTTTTGTCAAAATAAGGAACAAAAACCTAATCCTTCCCTATGGAATCTGTTTCCAATTGGAAACCTTCATTAAATGGAATAAATACAAACCATTTAAGAAACCAAAAGCCAGCCCCTAAGTCCGCATGAAGGTGCGACTCTCATTCCAGCTTAGCTGGTAGGGGGCAGATTAAGGTTTTTTTTCAAGAATGTTTTGGATAAATTAGGTCCAAAATCAATGGTTTCAGAGTATTGTCTCTCAGGGGTTTCAAATAGGATTCTGAGTAAATCCGCCTGTGAGAAGATTTTTTTCTCTCACGCATCCCAGCAAATCCAGTTAAAGCTCAGGCTTTCCTGAAGTGTGTTTCAGACCTGGAGTTTCAGGGGTAGTCATGCCAGTTCCTTTTCAGGGACAAGGTCTGGGGTTTTATTCAAATCTATTGATTGTCCCAAAGAAGGAAATTTCATTCAGACCAATTCTAGATCTGAACATTTTGAATCGTTATGTAAGAGTACCAATTTTCAAATGGTGACTTTAAGGATTATTCTACCTTTTATTCAGCAAGGACATTTTAGGTCCACAATGGATTGCAGGATGTATACCTTCATATTCCGATTCATTCAGATCATTATCAGTTCCTGAGATTCTCTTTTCTAGACAAGCGTTACCAATTTGTTGCTTTTCCATTTGGTCTAGCAACTGCTCAAATAATCTTTTTTAAAGGTTCTTGGTTCCCTGCTTTATGGAAACCAGAGAGCAGGGTATTGCGGTGTTTCCTTATTTGGACGATATCTTGGTACTAGCTCAGTCTTTCCGTTCTGCAGAATCTCATACTAATCAACTAGTGTTGTTTCTTCAAAGACATGGTTGGAGGATCAATTTACCAAAGATTTTTTTGATTCCTCAGACAAGGATCACCTTTTTAGGTTTCCAGATTGATTCAGTGTGCATGACTCTGTCCTTAACAGACAAGAGACGTTTGAAAGTGGTTGCAGCCTGTCGGCACCTTCAGTCTCAGTCATTCCCTTCAGTGGTTATGTGCATGGAAAATTTAGGTTTCATGATTGCAGCATTGGACGCGATTCCCTTTGCTCGTTCTCACATGAGACCTCTCCAGCTTTGTTGGCTGAATCCATGGTGCAGGGATTATACAAATATATCACATTTAATATCCTTAAATCCTAATGTTTGACACACTCTGATGTGGTGGTAAATCACCAGCATTAAGTTCAATGGGCTTCTTTGTTCGGCTAACCTGGACTATGATCTCTACAGATGCAAGTCTTTCAGGTTGAGGAGCTGTTTGGGGATCTCTGACAGCACAAGGGGTTTGGAAATCTCAAGAGGCGAGATTACCAATCAATATTTTAGAACTCCGTGCAATTCTCAGAGCTCTTCAGTTTTGGTCTCTGTTGAAGAGAGAACTGTTAATTTATTTTCAAACAGACAATATCACATACAGTGGCGTTTGTCAATCAGCAGGGTGGGACTCACAGTCCACAAGCTATGAAGAAGTATCTTGGATACTTGCTTGGGCGGAATCCAGCTCCTGTCTAATTTCTGCGGTGCATATCCCAGGTATAGACATTGGGAGGCGGATTATCTCAGCCGCCAGACTTTACATCCTGGCGAGTGGTTCTTCCATCCAGATGTGTTTTCTCAGATTGTTCAGATATGGGGTCTTCTACAGATAGATCTGATGGCCTCTCATCTAAACAAGAGACTTCCCAGATGCCTGTCCAGGTTCAGGGATTTTCAGGCGGAAGCAGTGGGTGCACTGACACTTCCTTGGTGCTATCAACCTGCTTATATTTTCCCGCCTCTAGTTCTTCTTCCAAGAGTGATCTCCAGAATCATCATGGAACAATTGTTTGTGTTGCTGGTGGCTCCAGCATGGCCTCACAGGTTTTGGTATGTGGGTCTTGTTCAGATGTTCTGTTAAGGCCAGACCTACTGTCTCAAGGTCCATTTTTTCCATCAGATTTTCAAATCATTAAATTTGAAGGTATGGAAATTGATCGCTTAGTGCTAAGTCATAGAGGTTTCTCTGACTGTAAATCTGTCTCTTGAAAGATTTATTATCGAGTTTGGAAGACTTACATTTCATGGTGTTCTTCTCATAAATTCTCTTGGCATTCTTTTAGAGTTGCTAGAATTTTACAGTTTTTTCAGAATGGTTTGGATAAGGTTTTGTCTGCAAGTTCCTTGAAGGGACAAATCTCTGCTCTGTTTTATTCACAGAAGGATTGCTAAACTTCCTGATATTCACTGTTTTGTACAGGCTTTAGTTCGTATTTAAGCCTGTCATTAAATCAATCTCTCCTCCTTGGAGTCTTAATTTGGTTTGGAGGGCTTTACAGGCTCCTCCATATTGAGCCTATGCATTCTTTGGACATTTAACTACTTTCTTGAAAAGTATTGTTCCTTTTGGCCATCTCTTCTGCTAGACGAGTTTCTGAGCTATCTGCTCTTTCTTGTGAATCTCCTTTTCTGATTTTTCATCAATGAAAATTCTAACAACATTAGTAGAGAAATTGTTGTCCCTTCCTTGTGTCCTAATCCTAAGAATTCTTTGGAAAGATCCTTACATTCTTTGGATATGGTGAGAGCTTTGAAATATTATATTGAAACTACTAAAGATTTCAGGAAGACTTCTAGTCTATTTGTTATATTTTCTGGTTCTAGGAAAGGTCAGAAAACTTCTGCTATTTCCTTGGTTAAAGCTTTTGATTCTTCAAGCTTATTGGAGTCGGGTCAGGCCCCGCCTCAGAGAATTACAGCTCAGTCTACTAGATCAGTCTCCACTTCGTGGGCTTTTTTTTTTTTTTTTTTTTTTTTTAAATGATTTTTATTGAGGTTGTGCAAGACAGTTACAACAATAAAAGGTAAAAAGGTACAGTGGATATAATAGTAAACATATCTCAGGTTAAATTGGCTATGCCACTAAGATCTGAAATAAAACAAGGACATTGCAAAGCTGGCAAAGCATAAAAGGTCATATCATCCCAAGTACAATAGATTGTTACCCAACTGAGTGAAAAGAACCTCTTTTTTAATTTATATAAGGTATGATAGCACCTCCATTGTTGAAACAGGCCACTCTTGGACCTATGTAAACTAAAAGACTCAGGGAGGTACTCTAATATTCAACACAGTCACTCTTGGACCTGAGAAGATGTATATATAAAAGTACAGCAGGCTAAACAGCGTATGGAAGATATAAATAGCAAAGTGTTAATGAATCTATAATATAATATAGTATATAATACAATCCAATATAATAATATAATATTATAATAATAATATCTGGGCGCTATATCCTCCTAATAGTAGGCATAAATTAGGTTTGCAAGTTTATAAGTGTATAGGGGCCATTCAGAACTGGTGCAGTATAAGTACCTTATGCTGGATCTATAATAATAGCTGCTAGCTATATAACTAGTGCTCTGAACTGAAAACCCCAGAGGTACCAGATTAACATTAAATTGAGACTAATATACAACTGTTTTGAAAATATAAAAGATTTCTTAGCATGCCACACTACCTCGGCCGCTGGCAGTGCGGGGAGATGCCAAGTTATTTCAAGTAAAGAACAGTAATGCTGAGCCTCGTGAGCCCACCATGGACAGTCTCTTAGGCATAGTATATGATCCAAACAAAGTTAGTATGTGCATACCCGAATACCTAAGCTTTGATATAGAATAGTAGGAAAAACAAATAAATAATCAAAAGACATCAACATAAACAAGATGAGCATAAAACCACACTATTACTAATCAAATGCTATACATTAAACCTGCATACAGAAACTTTTGGGGGATATATAGAGCAGTGTGTTTCTATATCGTATCAAAGCGACAATAGTTGAAGTGCCACAGAGCTCTTAACTTGGCATGAGCTAGGAATAGTTACTAGCGTCCATCGTGTCCCAAGCCAAAGACTTGAGCATTATGTTCATTATTAGCTTTATCCGATACCCATTTTTATGTAAGCGAGGACAGTGTTCATCTGGAAGGAAAGACTTGTCGCGGCACTGCAGCTGGCTTGCTGTGAAAGATTACCTGCATGATCAGGCTCTCTCTGGATATCGATGTCCTCACGCTGCAAAATGGAGAAAGATTTCCTCTGGGCTGATAGATCAAACTTGCTGCGGTCTAATACGTTAGTTGACAGATCCTTTTGGCCCCCATAGTTCCGGTATACACCGGTTTTCTTTTTGGGAAAAGTCGACAATGTCCTCTTATGAGATGGGCCGGCTCCTTTAGTCGTAATGGCCGCAGGACCAAAAGTAGGGCTCTGTGACGCAGCAATCCCTCGGGCCTTGTAGGAATGAGCGGGAGGGCAGCTGGACTTTGCCGGTAGCTCCGGGTAAGTAAAGTGCTTATCTGATCTGAGGCAGCCCTCCGAGGACTCCGGGGCAGGAGCGGAATACTGGTCCGGGAAGACCAGAAGTAGAGAGCAAAGATCCGTCTTTAGCTGTTCATAGCTTCGCGTGATCGCATTATGTATAGTGCGCTCCCAAACATCCACAGCTGCTAGCGCCTCCATGATGTGTACCAGGATATCTTCCTATTATCTCCAGAGATGATAGCTGTTGTGCAAATCTATTTCTGAATAGCCCCCAGTGTGTGCCAAGACTCAGATTAGTTTAGACCTGCTGTCCCCGTGAAACCGGGGGGGGTATAGTAGCTGCTTCTTCAGTTTAGACCGCCATGCTTGCAACGCTCCTCTTGAGAGTAATTATGTTATTATTATTAGTAGTAGAAATTATGGCATTATTTAGTATCAAACGATTCTGCTGAGTTTCCACTTCCATACCATGTTGTTTTGACAAGGAAAGGTAGATATATGCCACTGTAAATAACTAGATTTCTCAAGTTTGTGAGGAGCTTCTCTTTTTTGCGACTGTTCATGGCGACTGCAAGGACACGCCCCCCCCACTTCGTGGGCTTTTAAGAATGAAGCTTCAGTTGATCAAATTTGCAAAGCGGCAACTTGGTGTTCTTTACATACATTTACTAAATTCTACAGGTTTGATGTTTTTGCTTCTTCAGAAGCAGTCTTTGGTAGAAAAGTTCTTCAGGCAGCGGTTTCAGTTTGATTCTTCTGCTGATGTTTTAAGTTTTTCTTGACATTTAAATAATAAACTTATATTTTGGGTTGTGGATTATTTTTTCAGCGGAAAATGGCTGTTATTTGTTTTTATCCCTCCCTCTCTAGTGACTCTTGCGTGGAGTTCCACATCTTGGGTATTGATATCCCATACGTCACTAGCTCATGGACTCTTGCCAATTACATGAAAAAAAAAACATAATTTATGTAAGAATTTACCTGAGAAATTCATTTCTTTCATATTGGCAAGAGTCCATGAGGCCCACCCTTTTTTATGGTGGTTATGATTTTTTTGTATAAAGCACAATTATTTCCAAATTCCTTTGTTGATGCTTTTTACTCCTTATTTATCACCCCACTACTTGGCTATTCGTTAAACTGAATTGTGGGTGTGGTGAGGGGTGTATTTATAGGCATTTGAGGTTTGGGAAACTTTGCCCCTCCTGGTAGGATTGTATATCCCATACGTCACTAGCTCATGGACTCTTGCCAATATGAAATAAATGAATTTATCAGGTAAATTTTTACATAAATTATGTTTTTTCAATGGGACTTCCTTTGCACCGGTATTTCTATTGTTCTTTGTTTAAACAGAAAGAAATGAGGTAAGGAATATGTGTAAGTAATTAGACAGATAATATAAATAGGTCTCTAAAAGCTCAGCCCATTCTGTTGGTTTGTGGTTTTAATATGCAGAAACAGCTATTTCATATACAAAAATAGAACAATAGAACAATTCCCCATAAATCTTAAACTCTGCAGCTGTTATAGTAAGTCATTGGTAACACATTAAGGGGAAAACGATTTTACAGTACACTGTCCCTTTAAATATGAAATACAATAGTACAGAAGGAAGAAAAGTAATAAAAATATATGTAATTGAAATTTCCACTCTGCAATTACCTACTGATCTAAACATCCTAGCATAACACATTAAAATGAATTATATTTATTGATTTTATTTCTTTTTTTTTTGCATTTAATTGTGAGTTTAAACTCTGGTATGAATGTAAATGTATTGCCATTTAATAACATTTTCTTAATTGTTTTCTACATAACACATTGCACCAAGGCATTAAGGGTACTCGCAGAAAGAACCTTCTGTATATGAAGATTTAAAATACCCGACCTATGTGGGATTTGAAAGTTTCAAAGGGTTCAAACCAAGTGACTAGCAGAAGAACAAGGGAGAGGTAGGCTGAGATTTGATTAGTCATCAAATCAGAAACCTGGCAATGCAGTCCCTGTAAGCCACACCATCAGAAATTCTCAGACCAGCCCTTAGGTCCTGCAGTCCCTCTAGATGCGTCATACCCACGTCAGACCCATATGGCTATAATGCCTCTATACATGCCCCATACACACACACACACATCAGAAACAAATGACCACTTCACCTCAATAGATTCCTCATAAGGACATCAGACCCACATGGCCATGTCACCTCTTTAAATGCCCCATACCTATAACAGACCCATATGGCCATATCCCCTCTATAGGTGCCCTATAACCACATCAGACCCATATGACCATGTTGTCTATATAGAGGCCCCATATCCATATCAGACCCAAGTGACCATGTCACCTCTATAGATGCCCGATACCCACATCAGACCCATATGGCCATGATGCCTCCCTAGATGCCACATACATAAATCAGAAACAAATCACCATGTCACCTCTACAAATGCCCCAAAACTACATCAGAACCATATGGCCCTGACATTTCTATAGATGCCCCATACCCACATAGATCCGATATGACCATGTCACATCACTATATATGTCTCATACATAAATCCGACTCATATGGCTATGATGCCTCACTAGATGCTCCATACCCACATCAGACCCCACTATGCTGACCAGACTATGTGAACCCATTGTTAGCCATATACCTACATGAGTTCAGCTCATGTCAGCCATATGCCCACATCAGACATCCAATAAGACCCCTGACCCTAGAGCCCCCCATGTGCACCACATAAGCACAAGATCAGAACCCTTGCTCTGTAGTTACATACCCACATAAGACCTCCATTTAGATGTCTGGCCCTCCAGGTCTTCTGTAAACCGCACAGCCAACATAAAATCAGACTGCTGGCTATAGAAATTGCAGTAACTGGTCTAATAGGTGACCTTTATGGTGCAACATCCTTCTAAAGGTATCTTAGCTCCCAAAATAAGCACAATGCTGGGAGAAGTGACTACTCTTCAAATAAGTAGATTAGCCTTTCAAATAAAGTGTTACATGCCCAGCTGTCAATCAGCTCCAAGGCAACAGCAATCACCTAATGGAACCTTAGGCATGTTGAACAAAATCAGTACAATAAAGTTACAGAAAAACTTGAGGCTCCATATTTGAAAGTGTAAATTTTGCTCTTTTAAAGGAGTGGTCATTTGTTCAACCAACTATCAGATGATACCTCACAGCATTATTCTGATTTCGGGGGTTCTAGTGACTCTAAAAATGCCCTTTTTACCCCCTTTCCATAAATATAACTTAAGACCCCCTCATTTAAAAGAGAAATGTCCAAACATTCAAACAAAGAGTTTCCTGTCCTAACTATTAATTATCAAAGTAATAATGATTAGAGATGTGTATTTGTTTTATGCACCAAAGATTAAAAAATAATGCAGAAAATCATCAGTATTCACTCATTTCCTTTAAAAATAAAATAAAAAATGAAGGGGTTAATATTTACCTTAACGCTCTCTAGAGACAAAATGTGAAACTGAACTATTTTGGAGATAATGACTACCCTGTTGCTGTTTTTTTCACTATGTACAGTATAAAAATAAATGACAGATATTTTTTATTTTATCTATTTCACATTGTTTTGCTTTCCCATATTATGGCCTAGATTTGGAGTTCGGCGGTAAAAGGGCTGTTAACGCTCCGCGGGCTTTTTTCTGGCCGCACCATAAATTTAACTCTGGTATCGAGAGTTTAATCAAATGCTGCGTTAGGCTCCAAAAAAGGAGCGTAGAGCATTTTTACCGCAAATGCAACTCTCGATACCAGAGTTGCTTACGGACGCGGCCGGCCTCAAAAACGTGCTCGTGCACGATTCCCCCATAGGAAACAATGGGGCTGTTTGAGCTGAAAAAAAACCTAACACCTGCAAAAAAGCAGCGTTCAGCTCCTAACGCAGCCCCATTGTTTCCTATGGGGAAACACTTCCTACGTCTGCACCTAACACTCTAACATGTACCCCGAGTCTAAACACCCCTAACCTTACACTTATTAACCCCTATTCTGCCGCCCCCGCTATCGCTGACCCCTGCATATTATTATTAACCCCTAATCTGCCGCTCCGTACACCGCCGCAACCAACGTTATCCCTATGTACCCCTAATCTGCTGCCCCTAACACCGCAGACCCCTATATTATATTTATTAACCCCTAACCTGCCCCCCACAACGTCGCCGACACCTACCTACACTTATTAACCCCTAATCTGCCGAGCGGACCTGAGCGCTACTATAATAAAGTTATTAACCCCTAATCCGCCTCACTAACCCTATCATAAATAGTATTAACCCCTAATCTGCCCTCCCTAACATCGCCGACACCTACCTTCAATTATTAACCCCTAATCTGACGACCGGAGCTCATCGCTACTATAATAAATGTATTAACCCCTAAAGCTAAGTCTAACCCTAACACTAACACCCCCCTAACTTAAATATAATTTACATCTTACGAAATAAATTAACTCTTATTAAATAAATTAATCCTATTTAAAGCTAAATACTTACCTGTAAAATAAACCCTAATATAGCTACAATATAAATTATAATTATATTATAGCTATTTTAGGATTAATATTTATTTTACAGGCAACTTTGTATTTATTTTAACCAGGTACAATAGCTATTAAATAGTTAAGAACTATTTAATAGTTACCTAGTTAAAATAATTACAAAATTTACCTGTAAAATAAATCCTAACCTAAGATATAATTAAACCTAACACTACCCTATCAATAAAATAATTAAATAAACTACCTACAATTACCTACAATTAACCTAACACTACACTATCAATAAATTAATTAAACACAATTGCTACAAATAAATACAATTAAATAAACTATCTAAAGTACAAAAAATAAAAAAGAACTAAGTTACAGAAAATAAAAAAATATTTACAAACATAAGAAAAATATTACAACAATTTTAAACTAATTACACCTACTCTAAGCCCCCTAATAAAATAACAAAGCCCCCCAAAATAAAAAATTCCCTACCCTATTCTAAATTAAAAAAGTTACAAGCTCTTTTACCTTACCAGCCCTGAACAGGGCCCTTTGCGGGGCATGCCCCAAGAAGTTCAGCTCTTTTGCCTGTAAAAAAAACCATACAATACCCCCCCCCAACATTACAACCCACCACCCACATACCCCTAATCTAACCCAAACCCCCCTTAAATAAACCTAACACTAAGCCCCTGAAGATCTTCCTACCTTGTCTTCACCATCCAGGTATCACCGATCCGTCCTGGCTCCAAGATCTTCATCCAACCCAAGGGGGGGTTGGCGATCCATAATCCGGTGCTGAAGAGGTCCAGAAGAGGCTCCAAAGTCTTCCTCCTATCCGGCAAGAAGAGGACATCCGGACCGGCAAACATCTTCTCCAAGCGGCATCTTCGATCTTCTTCCATCCGGTGCGGAGCGGGTCCATCTTGAAGCAGGCGACGCGGATCCATCCTCTTCTTCCGATGTCTCCCGACTAATGACGGTTCCTTTAAGGGACGTCATCCAAGATGGCGTCCCTCGAATTCCGATTGGCTGATAGGATTCTATCAGCCAATCGGAATTAAGGTAGGAATTTTCTGATTGGCTGATGGAATCAGCCAATCAGAATCTAGTTCAATCCGATTGGCTGATCCAATCAGCCAATCAGATTGAGCTCGCATTCTATTGGCTGTTCCGATCAGCCAATAGAATGCGAGCTCAATCTGATTGGCTGATTGGATCGGCCAATCTGATTTAACTAGATTCTGATTGGCTGATTCCATCAGCCAATCAGAAAATTCCTACCTTAATTCCGATTGGCTGATAGAATCCTATCAGCCAATCGGAATTCGAGGGACGCCATCTTGGATGACGTCCCTTAAAGGAACCGTCATTAGTCGGGAGACATCGGAAGAAGAGGATGGATCCGCGTCGCCTGCTTCAAGATGGACCCGCTCCGCACCGGATGGAAGAAGATCGAAGATGCCGCTTGGAGAAGATGTTTGCCGGTCCGGATGTCCTCTTCTTGCCGGATAGGAGGAAGACTTTGGAGCCTCTTCTGGACCTCTTCAGCACCGGATTATGGATCGCCAACCCCCCCTTGGGTTGGATGAAGATCTTGGAGCCAGGACGGATCGGTGATACCTGGATGGTGAAGACAAGGTAGGAAGATCTTCAGGGGCTTAGTGTTAGGTTTATTTAAGGGGGGTTTGGGTTAGATTAGGGGTATGTGGGTGGTGGGTTGTAATGTTGGGGGGGGGGGGTATTGTATGTTTTTTTTTACAGGCAAAAGAGCTGAACTTCTTGGGGCATGCCCCGCAAAGGGCCCTGTTCAGGGCTGGTAAGGTAAAAGAGCTTGTAACTTTAGAATAGGGTAGGGAATTTTTTATTTTGGGGGGCTTTGTTATTTTATTAGGGGGCTTAGAGTAGGTGTAATTAGTTTAAAATTGTTGTAATATTTTTCTTATGTTTGTAAATATATTTTTATTTTCTGTAACTTAGTTCTTTTTTATTTTTTGTACTTTAGATAGTTTATTTAATTGTATTTATTTGTAGCAATTGTGTTTAATTAATTTATTGATAGTGTAGTGTTAGGTTAATTGTAGGTAATTGTAGGTAGTTTATTTAATTATTTTATTGATAGGGTAGTGTTAGGTTTAATTATATCTTAGGTTAGGATTTATTTTACAGGTAAATTTGTACTTATTTTAACTAGGTAGCTATTAAATAGTTATTAATTATTTTATAGCTATTGTACCGAGTTAAAATAAATACAAAGTTGCCTGTAAAATAAATATAAATCCTAAAATAGCTACAATATAATTATTTGTTATATTGTAGCTATATTAGGGTTTATTTTACAGGTAAGTATTTAGTTTTAAATAGGATTAATTTATTTAATAAGATTTATTTATTTCGTTAGATTTAAATTAAATTTAACTTAGGGGGGTGTTAGTGTTAGGGTTAGACTTAGCTTTAGGGGTTAATACATTTATTAGAGTAGCGGCGAGGTCAGGTCGGCAGATTAGGGGTTAATTCTTGAAGTTAGGTGTCGGCGATGTTAGGGAGAGCAGATTAGGGGTTAATACTATTTATTATAGGGTTTTTGAGGCAGGAGTGAGGCGGTTTAGGGGTTAATACATTTACTATAGTGTAGTTAGGTAGCTGCGACGATTAATTATTTTAACTAGGTAACTATTAAATAGTTCTTAACTATTTAATAGCTATTGTACCTGGTTAAAATAAATACAAAGTTGCCTGTAAAATAAATATTAATCCTAAAATAGCTATAATATAATTATAATTTATATTGTAGCTATATTAGGGTTTATTTTACAGGTAAGAATTTAGCTTTAAATAGGATTAATTTATTTAATAAGAGTTAATTTATTTCGTAAGATGTAAATTATATTTAAGTTAGGGGGGTGTTAGTGTTAGGGTTAGACTTAGCTTTAGGGGTTAATACATTTATTATAGTAGCGATGAGCTCCGGTCGTCAGATTAGGGGTTAATAATTGAAGGTAGGTGTCGGCGATGTTAGGGAGGGCAGATTAGGGGTTAATACTATTTATGATAGGGTTAGTGAGGCGGATTAGGGGTTAATAACTTTATTATAGTAGCGCTCAGGTCCGCTCGGCAGATTAGGGGTTAATAAGTGTAGGCAGGTGTCGGCGACGTTGAGGGGGGCAGATTAGGGGTTAATAAATATAATATAGGGGTCGGCGGTGTTAGGGGTAGCAGATTAGGGGTACATAGGGATAACGTAGGTGGCGGCGATTTGCGGTCGGAAGATTAGGGGTTAATTATTTTAAGTAGCTTGCGGCGACGTTGTGGGGGGCAAGTTAGGGGTTAAGAAATATAATATAGGGGTCGGCGGGGTTAGGGGCAGCAGATTAGGGGTACATAAGTATAACGTAGGTGGCGGTCGGCAGATTAGGGGTTAAAAATTTTAATCGAGTGGCGGCGATGTGGGGGGAGCTCGGTTTAGGGGTACATAGGTAGTTTATGGGTGTTAGTGTACTTTAGGGTACAGTAGTTAAGAGCTTTATAAACCGGCGTTAGCCAGAAAGCTCTTAACTCCTGCTATTTTCAGGCGGCTGGAGTTTTGTCGTTAGAGCTCTAACGCTCACTTCAGAAACGACTCTAAATACCAGCGTTAGAAAGATCCCATTGAAAAGATAGGCTACGCAAATGGCGTAGGGGGATCTGCGGTATGGAAAAGTCGCGGCTGAAAAGTGAGCGTTAGACCCTTTAATCACTGACTCCAAATACCGGCGGTAGCCTAAAACCAGCGTTAGGAGCCTCTAACGCTGGTTTTGACGGCTACCGCCGAACTCCAAATCTAGGCCTATTGTATTTTTGCAAACAGAAGTTATTTTCCAAAAATGTTTGTTCTGTTGAAAACAAAGGTATGATTTGTGTGTTTAACACAAAATAAAGACTGAAATTAATCTATAGATGAACGAGGAGCAAACCCCTAGCTCTAGCACAGAGGTGTATATTCTCTCAGCACTAAAAGGGTTAAATTGAGGCAATATTTAGAATATTGTTTAGAACAGCTTTTGCCATTCTTTTCTTGTCTCTTTATGAGCAGCTAAATAAACTGAACAAGAAAATAAATTTAAATTGTTACACCCAGCGCAGAAAGCTTTCCAGATGACAGCAGGACGGCATAAGTTCCTTGACCTAAAAAAAAATCTCAGATATATAGGTCTTACTCTACTCAGTGAACCTCCCCCTTCAGCAGTAAATTATGGGAACATTTGCTGACTGTAAAGCTTTTGTGAATGTGAAGGAGAAAAGGAGGAATTCTAAACATGGCAAAGAGAAACCAATATACAGCAGTGAAAAAATAACAGAGGAAGAGGGAGGCAGGGGAATTATTGTGATAAAGCTGTGGCATGGATACACTGTGTTGTCTAAACTTAAATAACCTATCTTTCTTTATAGACATCAGTCAAGAAACACAAATGCACATATTCATAATGATACAAAGACATTGTATAATACAATTCTTCACTTTGTTACAGTATTTTATTATTAACTGAATATTCCTTTATGGCTGTTTAATCCCCATATAGAAGGGATATACATACAGTTGTCACCCACATTGGAAGTGCCTGTCATTGGTTGATACTTAATTATGCCAACCTGAATTTGTACTGCTTAACTATAGATCATTAATTGCGTTTCATCTCTGCTAGGATCAAAGGTTATTGGATTAACTCAAATGAGTAATAAATCCAAAGTTTTTCCTCTTACCCACACACAGATCTATAGCACTATAATGCCTGGGATATCTCTCCTTGTTTCAAAATAGTACTCAGCCTCTTTGTTCTGCTTGTGATCTGTTCATTTTAGCAATAATCACTACCTCTACCTTTTTCTGCCTGCAGTTGTTCTGCTCAGACAGTGTCCTATAATTTATAATTTATTACTCAATCCTTTCATCCACTCTCTGTTTAGATTCGAATGTAAGCTCCCTCTGAAACATGGCCATCAATTTGTGTTTTTCCTTATTGTACCCCCTGTATTGCTATGCACAATTTGTTATAATAATAATACAGTAAGCACATTCCACTTACACATTGTCTTAAATCTGTGTACTTTTATCAGACATGCTCTAATCTCTCCAGGGGAGAGTACTGCACTGTCTAGTAATCACTCTTAAAAGGGACAGTCAAGTCCAAAATAAACTTTTATGATTCAAATAGGGCATTTCATTTTAAACAACTTTCCAATTTTACTTTTATCACCAATTTTGCTTTGTTCTCTTACTAATCTTAGTTGAAAGCTAAACCTAGGTAGGCTCATATGCTAATTTCTTAGACCTTGAAGGCTGCCTCTAATCTGAATACATTTTTAACAGTTTTTCACTACTAGAGGGCATTAGTTCATGTGTGTCATATAGATAACATTGAGCTCACGCACGTGTAGTTACCTAGGAGTCAGCACTGATTGGCTAAAATGCAATTCTTTCAAAAGTACTGAAATAAGGGGGCAGTTTGCAGAGTCATAGATACAAGGTAATTACAGAGGTAAAACATGTATTAATATAACTGTGTTGGTTATGCAAAACTGGGGAATTGGTAATAAAGGGATTATCTATCTTTTTATAAAACAAAAATTCTGGTGTTGACTGTCCCTTTAAAGACAGGGTTATATTTCAACAGGATTTATATATGACGATGTTAAGAACAGTGTGCCCAAAAAGTAGATTGGGGTCTACCAGCAGTGGATCCCCAGTCTGTTGTGTGATTATCATTTCCCTCTCAGTCAGTAGTGATAGGTAAAAAAACATAATTTAATTTACCTGATAAATTTATTTCTCTTGTGATGTATCGAATCCACGGATTCATCCATACTTGTGGGATATTCTCCTTCCCTACAGGAAGTGGCAAAGAGAGCACCCACAGCAGAGCTGTCTATATAGCTCCTCCCTTAGCTCCACCCCCCAGTCATTCGACCAAAGGCTAGGAAGAAAAAGGAGAAACTATAGGGTGCAGTGGTGACTGAAGTTTTTTAAATAAAAATATACTGCCTGTCTTAAATAAACAGGGCGGGCCGTGGACTCGATACATCACAAGAGATATACATTTATCAGGTAAGCATAAATTATATTTTCTCTTGTAAGATGTATCGAGTCCACGGATTCATCCATACTTGTGGGATACCAATACCAAAGCTTTAGGACACGGATGAAGGGAGGGACAAGACAGGTACCTTAAACGGAAGGCACCACTGCTTGTAGAACCGTTCTCCCAAAAATAGCCTCCGAAGAAGCAAAAGTATCGAATTTGTAAAATTTGGAAAAAGTATGAAGCGAAGACCAAGTCACCGCCTTACAAATCTGTTCAACAGAAGCCTCATTTTTAAAAGCCCATGTGGAAGCCACTGATCTAGTAGAATGAGCAGTAATTATTTTAGGAGGCTGCTGGCCAGCAGTCTCATAAGCCAAACTGATGATGCTTTTCAGCCAAAAGGAAAGAGAGGTAGCCGTAGCCTTTTGACCTTTCCGTTTACCAGAATAAACAACAAACAATGAAGATGTTTGACAGAAATCTTAGTTGCTTGTAAGTAGAACTTTAAAGCACGAACCAGATCAAGATTGTGCAACAGACGTTCCTTCTTTGATTAAGGATTAGGACACAGTGAAGGAACAACAATCTCCTGATTGATATTCCTATTAGAAACAACCTTAGGAAGAAACCCAGGTTTGGTACGCAAAACCACCTTATCTGCATGGAAAACAAGGTAAGGTGAATCACACTGTAAAGCAGATAACTCAGAAACTCTTCGAGCCGAAGAGATAGCTACTAAAAACAAAACTTTCCAAGATAGAAGCTTAATATCTATGGAATGCATAGGTTCAAATGGAACCCCTTGAAGAACTTTAAGAACTAAGTTTAGGCTCCATGGCGGAGCAACAGGTTTAAATCCAGGCTTGATCCTAACCAAGGCCTGACTAAACGCTAGAACATCTGGGACATCTGCCAGACGTTCGTGTAAAAGAATAGACAAAGCCGATATTTGTCCTTTTAAGGAACTAGCTGATAATCCCTTCTCCAATCCTTCTTGGAGAAAGGACAATAGTCTAGGAATCCTAATCTTACTCCATGAGTAGCCCTTGGATTCACACCAATAAAAATATTTGCGCCAAATCTTATGATAGATCTTCCTGGTGACAGGCTTTCTAGCTTGAATCAGGGTATCAATGACCGACTCAGAGAAACCACGCTTTGATAGAATCAGGCGTTCAATCTCCAAGCAGTCAGACGCAGAGAAATTAGATTTGGATGCATGAATCGACCTTGGATTAGAAGGTCCTGCCTCATTGGCATAGTCCACGGTGGAACTGATGACATGTCCACTAGGTCTGCATACCAAGTCCTGCATGGCCACGCAGGTGCTATCAGAATCACTGAAGCTCTCTCCTGCTTGATTCTGGCAACCAGACGTGGGAGGAGAGGAAACGGTAGAAATACATAGGCCAGATTGAAGGACCAGGGCACTGCTAAAGCATCTATCAGTACCGCCTGGGGATCCCGGGACCTGGACCCGTAACAAGGAAGTTTGGCATTCTGACGGGATGCCATCAGATCCAATTCTGGTGTGCCCCATAGCTGAGTCAGCTGGGCAAATACCTCCGGATGGGGCTCCCACTCCCCCGGATGAAAAGTCTGACGACTTAGGAAATTTGCCTCCCAGTTCTCTACTCCTGGGATATGGATTGCTGAGAGATGGCAAGAGTGATCCTCCGCCCATCGGATTATTTTGGTTACCTCCATCATCGCTAGAGAACTCTGTGTTCCTCCTTAATGATTGATATAAGCTACAGTCGTGATGTTGTCCGAATGAAATCTGATGAATTTGGCCGCAGCAAGCTGGGGCCACGCCTGAAGCGCATTGAATATCGCTCTCAGTTCTAGAATGTTTATCGGGAGGAGAGTTTCCTCCTGAGACCATAAGCCCTGTGCTTTCAGGGAGTTCCAGACTGCACCCCAGCCTAACAGGCTGGCATCTGTCGTTACTATGAGCCACTCTGCCTGCGGAAACACATTCCCTGAGACAGGTGGTCCTGAGACAACCACCAGAGAAGAGAATCTCTGGTCTCCTGCAGTTGAGGAGATAAACCTGCATAATCCCCATTTCACTGTTTGAGCATGCATAGTTGCAGTGGTCTGAGGTGTAGGCGGGCAAAAGGGACTATGTCCATTGCCGCTACCATGAGTCCGATTACCTCCATGCACTGAGCCACTGATGGCCGAGGAATGGAATGAAGAGCTTGGCAAGTGGTTAAGAGTTTTGATTTTCTGACCTCCGTCAGAAATATTTTAATTTCTACTGAGTCTATCAGAGTCCCTAGAAAGGAAACTCTTGTGAGAGGGAAGAGAAAACTCTTTTTTATGTTCACCTTCCACCCGTGCGATCTCAGAAAAGCCAACACTATGTCCGTGTGAGACTTGGCTAGTTGGAAAGTCGACGCCTGAATTAAGATGTCGTCTAGATAAGGCGCCACTGCTATGCCCCGCGGCTTAGCACCACCAAAGGGACAAACTTTTGCTTGAGAAAATAAAAACTAACATTTTTGTCACCACACTCACTCTGCCCTTCCTAGTACTTAGAGTAGGCAAAGAGAATGATTGGGGGTGGAGCTAAGGGAGGAGCTATATAGACAGCTCTGCTGTGGGTGCTCTCTTTGCCACTTCCTGTAGGGAAGGAGAATATCCCACAAGTATGGATGAATCCGTGGACTTGATACATCTTACAAGAGAAATGTGTTTTGCACAAGTATTATTTACACCAGTATAGTGGCCTGAATTAAAGAAATGATGATTTTTCACAAGGATATTAGTCCCTGCAATGTACAAATATTAATTTCATGTGTAACATCAGATCTTAGCATTGACAAAGTTCACAGAAAAGTACATCCTGTTTCACTCATTTTTAAGAACCCCTGCTTTAAAGGGACAGTATACACTCATTTTCATATAACTGCATGTAATAGATACTACTATAAAGAATAAGATGCACAGATACTGATATAAAAATACACTATAAAACTGTTTAAAAACTTAATTAGAAGCTCTCAGTTTAGCTCTGTTAAAAAGGTAGCTGGAAAGCCCACTGCAAGTGGCAAATAAGACCCTCCCCCTTTTTTTGCATATGAAAAGACCCTTTACACAAACAGGAGCAAGCTGGAGTAGGTAGCTGACGGTATTCTTATAAACTGTCAGGCTTGGTTAGGAGACTGAAAATCAGAGCAATGTTATTTAAAAATAAGCAAAACTATACATTTAAAAAAAAAAAAAAAAACTTTATGAGCTATATAAATAGATCATCTACAAAACATTTATGCAAAGAAAAATTAGTGTATAATGTCCCTTTATTAAGGAGAGATTAATTTTCTCTTGGTAACCAAACAGCCAATTAAATCCAACCAGTGGAAAAGAGACACACAGGAAGAGGCTCTCCATGTTCCTGTGGTTCTCACCCTTTTAGCTGTGGGATGCCGCCATTGGGGAACAGCTGAGATCATTTGACACCGCTAATTTATTTAGTTTGCCTATAAGACCCCAATGCCTATTTAAATACTAAATAATGTGTGCCACTAAAAATCATTTTAAAGGACCACTCAATGCAGTAGAATTGCATAATAGACAAGTGCACAATGAAAAAATAAGGTAATAGAACCTACTCTGATTTTTTTTCTGACAAATTTATTTTTTCTCCCCCTATATTATGTGACAGACATTAGCTAAGCTTGTGCACATGCTCAGTAGATTTTGTTCCCCAGAAAGCGTGTATATAAAATGATTGTGCAAAATTTGATATTGGACGTAAATTTAAAAGTGTCTTAAAATTGCATGCTCTATCTGAATCATAGAAGTCTATTTTGACTTGAGTGTGCCTTTAAATTAAAAGCATGATGAGGACTTTGGGATTTTTATTTACATTTTAGCACTGATTCTGTATATTTATTATGCAGTGTATGCTGCTGTTTCCGCACAAGCCTTCAGGCTCGTCGGAAACGTAAGTTAAGAAGCATCGTAAGACCTCTGAGGTGGTGGACAGCAATCATCCCAATCAGAAACTATCAAGATGATTGACACCCCCTGCTAGTGGCCGATTGGCAGCGAATGTGCAGGGGGCGGCATTGCACAAGCATTTCACTAGAAATGCTTGTACAATGATAAATGCCGACAGCGTATGTCGGCATTTTTTGATGTTGGGCGGACATGATTCTCTACAGCGGATCATGTCTACCCAACATTTGATAAATCTTCCCCTTAGGGACATCCTTAGCTAAGGATCATGACACCTCATAGTAATCTCAATGAGAATCAAAGCTCTATGTAGTCTAAACTCTTAAGCATCAATAACTGCTCATAAGTTACCCATAAATTCATGGAACCCACTGGGTAACTTGTACTCAGAATCCACAGGAGAAGCTTCCTATCCAAATAACATCATTATTTTGTTTTTCATTCTTGCAAAAAAAGGTACTTGTGTATTGGACCAAGACTGAAGTGCATGAGTATATTTGTATATATTGAGAACAAAATGTGGAATTTACAAAAACAAACAAAAAAACTTCCCTCTGAAAAATATTTTTGATCAGAAATCACAGCAGGAACAGAAAAAACAAGTGGCATCTTCAGTACCTTGTAGAGCTGAGTGGCTTAACAAAGACACTTCGTGGAACAACTACTTGCAGAATAGGCATGATGTTCATGTATACATCAAACTGTGACCTTTTCTGACTGAGACTAATTCTATTCCTACCAATCTTACAGGAGAACGATACAGAAAGCTGATTGATTTTCTTTCTTGTGCCTAGAGAGTTCAGTTCAGAAGATTCCCATCGCTGAATTTACAGCGCATTATTGGCTTTGTTTTGTATGCAATATACAAGTAATCTAATTTGTTGACCTATTTCATCTGAAGGCACTCTGCATTATCTCCATTTGCCCTGGATGTAAAACCGCGGCATTATGTATACTGCCATTCTTCTGAATTTATTACGCTTAATGGAACTCTCTAAAACCAGCATGCTAGGAATAATAAGGGGATTTTTCTTTTATATATTTTTTTTTATTCTAATATTTGTTATACAAGATCTCCCTCTGGAATTTCTGAAGATAACCAAGTAACGCCTAAATGCAAAGAAATTGCAGATAAATTACATTTACAGGATTACAATGGAATGCAAATACACTGGATAAACAAATTGGCAAGTTTAATGAGTGCACTAGCAAAAGAGTCTAGAAATAGGAAACTATTGCATCCAGAGGTATAAATGATGATGGGGTTGCAATATGCAATATCTGTTCAGCGTATCAGTCTCTCTGGAGAAGGATAAATTGTGTTCCAAATCTGTCATAATGAAGAATAAGAAATCTGCCACATAATGTTTCACCTTAACCTTTAGTTTTGTAGAAGAAATAGAGAACTAGAGAACACAGAGTCTCAGCTTGAAAATTTGCTGATAATTAATTTTCTTTCATGACTCAGATACCGCATGAAATAAAAAATAATCTAATTTACAGCTATTAACACATTTTCTTTGTTCTCTTGACATCTTTTGGTGAAAAGCAGGGGCATATGCTTAGGAGTCGGTCCATTTCTGGAGCACTAAATGGCAGCCGTTTTGAAAGAATGTTATCCATGTCTAATTTCTGGAGCACTAAATGGCAGCCGTTTTGAAAGAATGTTATCCATGTATCATATCCCTTTAAGTCATAATTCTGTTACTATGTCACAACTCATTTTCACAAAATGAAATACTTAAGGTCCCCTGGACTCTTGCTCACCCATAATTAATTTCAGACAGATTTATTTGTTATTTAATAAAAAGCATGATGAGTTCTAGGGTTGAAAAGCCACAGGTGGAGTCTTGACCATACCCCCTGTGGTTCTGCCACTCATATTGAACCTCAGACATTATTCCCTGTAGCCCCAGTCAGTCATATGCTCACATCATATAATAGACCTGAAGATAATATCAGCCATATGCCCACCTTAAACCTGATGTCAGACCCAATTAGTAAAAAGGATATAAAAGTGCAAAATAAAAATAATCTAACGTCTTAGTACAATAAAAAAAAATTTTTTTGCATGTTAAAAGTAAGCTCCACAGTAGCAATGCACTGCTGGGAGCTAGCAGAACAAATCTACCAATGACAAGAGGCATATGTACATATCAACCAATACTTTGGCACACTCTATCGGAACCGTGAAAGCTTAAAAAGGACATTCCTGACAAAACTGAAATCCACATGGATACATTTCAGTTTTCAACAGAAGCATTTTTGTAATGTACATATATTAGCAAAATGCATCTAATAAAAGCCATAGCAGTTTCAAAAGCATATTTAAGTATACACCGTGCACCAGCATTTTAAAATGCAGCACTTGTTTAGAGAGCCTATGTCATTGAGTCACTTTGTTGCACCCATTTTTAGTGTGCAAAGGGAAATTAAAGGGACATTCCAGCCAAAATTGAAATCCACATGGATGTATTTCATTTTTAAATAGAAGCATTTTTTTTTTAATATTCTTTATTAGCAAAAATGTGTCTTATAAAAGCTATTGCTGTTTCAAAAGTGTATTTAAGTATGCACTGTGCACCAGCATTTTAAACCCAGCACTTTCACAGAGAGCCTAAGGTGCTTGTACCATCTGGTAATGACTCAATGTATTAATTTGCTGACAAGCTACAAGCAGCTGGTGCTCTGAGCAGCTGCAGTATTTAAAATGCTAGTGCACTGAGAATATCAAGCTATGCTTCACATGCAGAGAAAAATGTTAACACTAAAACAGTGATACATTTTTCTAGAAGCATTTTTGCCAATACATTAGCAAATGTGTTTCTATACAAAGATCTAAATCACCTACGTGCATTTACATTGTGACTGGAAAGTCCCTTTAAAGGGACATTGTAATCTACATTTTTCTCCACTTCAATGTGTTTCCAATGGTCCATTTTACCTGCTGGGGTGTATTTGCTTACCTTTATTTGTCATTTGAAATATATGAGTAACAAACATTTTCTCTGTAGAAAAGTTACGTAAAGAGAAGATACTAGCACTGATTAATCTCCCAGTAGGGGTATAAAGGTGAAAGAACATTATTAGGACTGCTTAACTTGCAGGCTCGGCCCATTGTTATGGACATGTCCTAGGTATTAATGAAAATAAAAATATCTATTTCAAATAAAGAAATATATATATAGGCACAATAGCCTATACATTTATATGCTGCAGTAAGTACAATAAGTCATCTGGAACACATTAAAGGGCCATAATACCCAAATGTTTAAACACTTGAAAGTGATGCAGCATAGCTGTAAAAAGCTGATTAGAAAATATCACCTGAACATCTCTATGTAAAAAAGAAAGATATTTTACCTCAAAAGTTCCTCAGTAGCCACCTCCCATTGTAAAGGATTTCTAAGCAGCATTTTAGTGTGTTTGTCCTGGGACATCTGAAGGGACTAGCATCGTGCACTCTCATATTATTTCACCAATCAGGTAAAGGAAGCTTACTATGAAATCTCATGAGAGTTAAGTGAAATCTCATGAGATCACAATAAGAGTTCATGACCTCAGCACTGCTGATGCTGATTGGCTGCTGTTCATTTCTTCATTTTTTTAAATTTGTTTACCTGCAGCTGGGAGCAGCTGAGTATAACTTTTTACACAGAACTTACTCTGGTGAGCTGAGGAGATTGTGAGGTAAAATATCTTCCTTTTTTACATAGAGAAGCTCAGGTGATATTTTCCTGTCAGCTTTTTACAGTTATACTGCATCAGTTTCAAGTGATTTAGCATATGAGTATTATGTCCCTTTAAGGGGAAACATTTTATAGTACAATGTCACCAACTTTTTTTGGTGTTCCAAATATTATTTGTTATCACGTATTTTAAAATGGGTAATCTCAAATGCCAAGATCCAAAGCAATAGTGATGAAAGTGATTTTAACAGTCCAGTACTCTCACGCACATCACCTCAATGGTTTCACTTTGTAAGTCAGTATAATATATTTCATGGATCTATAAAAATAGGTTGCCACAGTGTCTAGGAAAAAAGCCAGTAAAATACCCTTTTGTCCTAGTATTTTATAAGGTATATAAAAAGGTCACAGTTACATCTCTCCCCGTGATAGCCTGTGAAATACTCTGTCTCAGGCTCTTGCAAGATTGTGATAATATATATATATATATATATATATATATATATATATATATATACACATAAAAAAATATATACACACACATATACATATGTGTTTGTGTGTGTGTGTGTGCATGACTAATTATAGACCAGTATCCAACCTTCCATTTCTGGGGAAAATAATTGAAAAAGTAGTGGCAACTCAACTGGAAGCCCATCTATCACGCCTAAACATATTTGATCCTTTCCAGTCAGGCTTCAGATGCCGCCACAGCACTGAAACAGCGCTAGTCCGAGTGCTAAATGATCTCCTCATGGCAAGAGACAAAGGTGATTACTCCATTCTAATCCTCCTGGATCTCTCAGCTGCATTTGACACCATTGACCATAGGATTCTAATAGAGCACTTGCAGCACATCTGTGGTCTAGGAGGCACAGTCCTTAACTGGTTTAAATCTTTCCTCGCTGGTAGATCACAGAGAGTAATATCAGGATCAAGCTCATCAACACCAACAGAACTGGCCTGCGGAGTTCCACAAGGATCTATCCTGTCTCCAATGCTATTCGCAATTTACTTACTACCACTGAAGGACATCATTAACCGACATGGCCTAAGGTATCATTGTTACGCCGATGACACACAACTCTACTTCTCCTTTGCTCCAGATACTACAGACCCAGCATGCCGTATAAACAGTTGCTTAACAGACCTCATAGAATGGATGAATGCTAGCTGTCTCAAAGTGAACCCGGACAAAACAGAGTTACTCTTGGTGAGGGGACCCCGGGCATCAAAAATATCCCACTATCACCCAACTGGCCTGGAGCTTGCAGGCTCTAAACTCGTTAGTTCAGCAAAGGTACGAAACCTTGGAGTGCTGATTGACGCTGGACTATCTTTTAAACAGCAGATTTCCTCCATAATAAAATCTGCCTACTTTCATCTGAAAAACATAGCCAGGATACAACACTTAATTCCACCGGATGATATGAGAACATTAATCCATGCATTTGCTCTGTCACTGGCTCTATATTTAGATATGGGCGTAATCATGTCGCCCTTAGCAACCACAACACTATAATGCTACATAGATTTGGGCCGTAGTGATCATGTGATCACGCGTCATTCCATATGGACGTTGGAAGCACGGCAATAGTAATTGGGCACACCCCCGATCACATGACATTACGTCATGACAACATTATAGGTAATAGCTACTGGCCACACTACCGATCACATGACATTATGTCATGACAACACAATACACAGTCCAGAGCATAACCAATGGGATTGCCATGCCATACAGCCGAGAGTGTAACCAATGGGATCGCAATGTTAGAACAGGCCCCTGATATGGCAGCAACCCTATTGGCTAGGTATGGAACTCATGTCAGTCTTCTCACTATAATTATATTACACATAGCGGACGATCGAGATCGGTAACTAACGATCCAATTGCGTATTTACATATTACTATCAGGGACATATAGGCATATGAATTTGTTCAAATTCAAATTAATCATGACATATAATTAAAACTAATTATTGTTACATCTTCACAACAATGGGGAGTGTTTGGAAAGGAAGGACATGATAGGTCAATCCGGATAAAGGAAGGGGAGGGTTCATTGGAACATTAGGTTACTGAGCCCTATATAAAGGGCATTTATGCATACAACAAACATACAAGCCTGAGGAAACGGGGTGATCCCCGAGAAACGCGTCGCTATATTGTATGGTCTATGGGGAGATAGTTTGTCATCACCCAGCTGTAATTTGTTATACCATTTGGTATTTTTATTGTGTATAATAAAATACTGATTTTATACTTTTACATAAGTCTGGTGTTGGTGTTACTATCCCCATAACAGTAACCTAAGGGCACTATAGCTCTTCCTCCTCCTTCCACTGCAGCTTTTTTGGCCGGTGTTTGACATCCAGGAGACAAGCATTCTCTATCGATCTGGGAGACACACAGCCAGCTGGTTTGCTGTTGAAAACCAGCCCGCCTCTACTGGCACAAGAGAGTGCCGCCCCGTTTGTGAGTACCCTTATTCTACTCCTTCACTGGATTTCTGGTTATATTGATCTACACATGTGGCGCCTCTGTTTTTGTTTTTGTTTTGCATCTTAGAATACATCATCCAGTTGGGTGAAGACAGAGAGCAGCCTGTTCAAGTACTGATGGACATTTGAAGAGACTCGCTGGACTTTCCAGATTGGGTTGCATACTCCATCCGATTCGTATTCATTTTATATTTTATATTGTTTATTTCTCACAATTTATGATCTGTGTTGGCATACTAGTGTAAAACACTGTCATCTGTATTATTGCCAGCCGTTTTCTTCATGTTTATGCACTAATATTTTATTATTATCTACACCAGTTTTAAGCGCCTCCTATAGGAGCCCAGTGGTAGTACTATCACGGTGACTCCCGCTTAGTTTAATCCATGCATTTGTATCCTCTAGGCTAGATTACTGCAATGCACTTTACTTGGGCCTCCCAAAAAAAAAACTCCATCGCCTTCAGACAGTACAAAACGCAGCAGCCAAACTATTGACCAATCAAACTCGCTCCTGCCACATAACACATGTTCTCCACTCCCTGCATTGGCTTCCAATCAAATGGCGAACATATTTTAAAATTGGCCTGCTGACCTTCAAAGCCTTAAACAACCAAGGCCCACAGTACCTGAAAGAGCTCCTGACACCCTACATCCCATCCCGTTCACTTAGGTCAGCCAACACATCCCTCCTCTCAGTGCCAAGAATAAGGACAAACTCAGGCTCCAGAGCATTCGGCCACGCTGCCCCTACTTTCTGGAACTCTTTACCGTGCGCAATCAGAGAGGCACTGTCCTTACAGAATTAAAAAAAAAAGCTAAAGACCCACCTCTTCCATCAGGCATTCAGTCCGCTTATCTGACCTTCAGAAACTCCTAACTTTTATGTCTTATGTTGATATATTTGTAAAGTGCTTTGAGTCTCACAGGGAGAAAATCACTATATAAATTACAAATTATTATTATATATATATATATATATATATATATATATATATATATATATATATATATATATATATATATATATATGTGTGTGTGTGTGTGTGTATATATATAAAGTTTATCATTTTCTTGTGTCTAAAGCTTCATTAGTTTTACAGGAATAGCTGCAAACTTCACCAGGCAATATATGTTGCCTCATATTTTGTTTTTGTATTGGCATAATGAAACAATGCGTGATCTATAAAGCAGCTGAGGTTATGTTTATTTTTTCCTTGATTCTTTCATACTGAATACTGTAAAATTAATGTATTCTTTCAAAAATCTATCCGATTGGACATTTATCTCTCACCCAAATACCTTGAGTTCTCAAGGCTCCATCACTAAATGATCATAAGTTGATGAAATAAATAGTTTCCCTACAATATTCATGAACCACTGTTGAATAAAAAAATAAAATAAAAAACAAAACACCTAAATCGCACTAAACTATTTCCCTGCACTGGTGTTCAAATGTAGAAATGTAGAGATTTTCATTCTATAAAAAGAACTAAAACAACTGGAATTGTAATTGCATAGCATGGTTTATGGAAAATCTGAAGAATGTTAGCAGTACACTAATGAGGATATAGTTGGTTTTTAAGTGTCTATATAAATACATGGGCCAAACAAACTTCCATACTTACTACATAGGAGCATCTATTTTAGCTTGTCAGAAATACTTCAGAAAAGCACATCTGTAAAAGAAAAAATATATATATATATCATTGGGAACAATGCAATCAAATACAAACTGGAAAACAGAATAATCAGATAGTGAACTACAATATTAATGTATTTCAATCTATTAACATTATTACAAACTAGATTAATGGTATATTTTTCTGGGCTTGCATCCCAGAACAGCTATTACACTCTTTAAATCACTAAACCCCAATACATTTTGGGCCAGTTTACGAGTGGAGCACAAACGTTTGGGTGCGAGCGATAAAGGAAAGTATAGTTACACAAATAATAACACCATCTAATAAAAATTCTTAAAAAAAATAATGCACAAAATTTTTTTAAGGGCTCACAGGTATTAGAAAAAAAAGGCAGACAAAGGGATTTAACATTGAGATAAAACAAAATTTATGCTTACCTGATAAATTTCTTTCTCTTGTGGTGTATCCAGTCCATGGGTTCATCCATTACTTGTGGGATATTCTCCTTCCCAACAGGAAGTTGCAAGAGGACACCCACAGCACAGCTGTCTATATAGCTCCTCCCCCTAACTGCCACCCCAGTCATTCGACCGAAGACAAGCAAGAAAAAGGAGAAACTATAGGGTGCAGTGGTGACTGTAGTTTAAAAATAAAAAACACCTGCCTTAAAGTGACAGGGCGGGCCGTGGACTGGATACACCACAAGAGAAAGAAATTTATCAGGTAAGCATATATTTTGTTTTCTCTTGTAAGGTGTATCCAGTCCACGGGTTCATCCACTACTTGTGGGATACCAATACCAAAGCTTTAGGACACGGATGAAGGGAGGGACAAGGCAGGAACTTAAATGGAAGGCACCACTGCCTGCAAGACCTTTCTCCCAAAAATAGCCTCCGAGGAAGCAAAAGTATCAAATTTGTAGAATTTAGAAAAAAGTATGAAGCGAAGACCAAGTCGCCGCCTTACAAATCTGTTCAACAGAGGCCTCATTTTTAAAAGCCCATGTGGAAGCTACCGCTCTAGTGGAATGAGCTGTAATTCTTTCAGGAGGCTGCTGGCCAGCAGTCTCATAAGCTAAACGGATTATGTTTCTCAGCCAAAAAGGAAGAGAAGATGCCGAAGCCTTTTAGCCTCTCCTCTGTCCAGAGTAGACAACAAACAATGCAGATTTTTGACGAAAATCCTTAGTTGCTTGTAAATAAAACTTTAAAGCACGAACCACGTCAAGATTGTGTAATAGACGTTCCTTCTTTGAAGAAGGATTAGGACACAGTGACGGAACAATCTCCTGATTGATATTCTTATTAGATACCATCTTAGGAAGAAAACCAGGTTTGGTACGCAAAACTACCTTATCTGTATGGAAGATCAGATAAGGGGAATCACACTGTAAGGCAGATAACTCTGAAACTCTTCAAGCCGAAGAGATAGCTACCAAAAACAGAACTTTCCAAGATAAAAGCTTGATATCTATGGAATGCAGAGGTTCAAACGGAACCCCTTGAAGAACTTTAAGAACTAAATTTAAACTCCATGGTGGAGGAACAGGTTTAAACACAGGCTTGATTCTAACTAAAGCCTGACAAAACGCCTGAATGTCTGGAACATCTGCCAGACGCTTGTGCAGAAGAATAGACAGAGCAGAAATCTGTCCCTTTAAGGAACTAGCTGACAATCCCTTCTCCAATCCTTCTTGGAGAAAGGATAATATCCTAGGAATCCTACTCCATGAGTAACCCTTGGATTCACACCAATGCAGATATTTACACCATATCTTATGATTTTCCTAGTGACAGGCTTTCGAGCCTGAATTAAGGTATAAATGACCGACTCGGAGAAACCACGTTTTGATAAAATCAAGCGTTCAATCTCCAAGCAGTCAGCCGCAGAGAAATTAGATTTGGATGTTTGAATGGACCTTGGAGTAGAAGGTCCTGCCTCAGCGGCAGAGTCCATGGTGGAAGGGATGACATGTCCACCAGATATGCATACCAAGCCCTGCGTGGCCACGCAGGTGCTATCAAAATCACTGAAGCTCTCTCCTGCTTGATCTTGGCAATCAGACGAGGGAGGAGAGGAAATGGTGGGAACACATAAGCCAGGCTGAAGGACCAGGGCACTGCTAGACAACGCATCTATCAGCGTTGCCTGGGGATCCCTTGACCTGGACCCGTAACAAGGAAGCTTGGCGTTCTGACGAGACGCCATCAGATCCAGTTCTGGTTTGCCCCATAGTTGAATCAGCTGGGCAAATACCTCCGGATGGAGCTCCCACTCCCCCGGATGAAAAGTCTGCCGACTTAGAAAATCTGCCTCCCAGTTCTCTACTCCTGGGATATGGATAGCTGAGAGATGGCAAGAGTGAGCCTCTGCCCATAGAATTATCTTTGAAACCTCCAACATTGCCAGGGGGTTTCTTGTTCCCCCCTGATGGTTGATATAGGCTACAGTCGTGATATTGTCCGACTGAAATCTGATGAACCTGACCACAGCTAGCCGAGGCCAAGCCTGAATATCGCTCTCAGTTCCAGAATGTTTATCGGAAGGAGGGCTTCCTCCTGAGTCCACGAACCCTGAGCCTTCAGGGAGTTCCAGACCGCGCCCCAGCCCAGAAGGCTGGCATCTGTCGTCACTATAGTCCACTCTGGCCTGCGGAAACTCATTCCCCTGGACAGATGGACCCGAGATAACCACCAGAGAAGAGAATCCCTGGTCTCTTGATCCAGATTTAGCAGAGGGGACAAATCTGTGTAGTCCCCATTCCACTGATTGAGCATGCAAAGTTGCAGTGGTCTGAGATGTAGGCGGGCAAACGGAACTATGTCCATTGCCGCTACCATTAGGCCGATTACTTCCATACACTGAGCCACTGACGGCCGAGAAGTGGAATAAAGAGCACGGCAGGAAGTTAGAAGCTTTGATAACCTGACCTCTGTCAGAAAATTTTTCATTTATACTGAATCTATCAGTGTTCCTAGGATGGAAACTCTTGTGAGAGGGGAGAGAGAACTCTTTTCTTCATTCACCTTCCACCCGTGAGACCTCAGAAAGGCCAGAACAATGTCCGTATGGGACTTGGCGATTTGAAAAGTCGACGCCTGTATCAGAATGTCGTCTAGGTAAGGAGCCACTGCTATGCCCCGTGGCCTTAGAACCGCCAGTAGGGACCCTAGAACCTTCGTAAAGATTCTTGGTGCCGTGGCTAAGCCGAAGGGAAGAGCCACAAACTGGTAATGCCCGTCTAAGAAGGCGAACCTGAGGAACTGATGATGATCTCTGTGAATCGGAATGTGGAGATAAGCATCCTTTAAGTCCACGGTAGTCATATATTGACCCTCCTGGATCATAGGGAGGATGGTACGGATAGTGTCCATCTTGAAGGATGGGACCCTGAGAAATTTGTTTAGAATCTTGAGATCCAAGATTGGTCTGAAAGTTCCCACTTTTTTGGGAACTATAAACAGATTTGAATAGAAGCCCTGCCCCTGTTCCTCGCTTGGAACTGGGTGGATCACTCCCATAACCAGTAGGTCTTGAACACAACGTAAGAATGCCTCTCTCTTTATCTGGTTTACAGATAATTGTGAGAGATGAAATCTCCCCTTTGGAGATGAAGCTTTGAAGTCCAGAAGATATCCCTGGGAAACAATCTCTAATGTCCAGGGATCCTGGACGTCTCTTGCCCAAGCCTGGGCGAAGAGAGAAAGTCTGCCCCATACTAGATCCAGTCCCGGATCGGGGGCTACTCCTTCATGCTGTCTTAGAGGCAGCAGCAGGTTTTTTGGCCTGCTTTCCCTTGTTCCAAGCCTGGTTAGTTCTTCAGACTGGTTTGGACTGGGCGAGATTTCCCTCTTGTTTTGCATTAGAGGAAACTGAAGCTGCGCCACTCTTGAAGTTTCGAAAGGAACGAAAATTATTCTGTTTGGTCTTTAACTTATTGGACCTATCCTGTGGAAGGGCGTGACCTTTTCCTCCAGTAATATCAGAAATGATCTCCTTCAGACCAGGCCCGAATAGGGTCTGTCTCTTGAAGGGGATGTTAAGAAGCTTAGACTTTGAAGTAACGTCTGCTGACCAGGACTTAAGCCATAGCGCCCTACGCGCCAAAATGGCAAACCTGAATTTGTAGCCGTTAGCTTGGCTAAATGAAAAATGGCGTCAGAAATAAAGGAGTTAGCTAACTAAAGAGCTTTAATCCTGTCTAGAATATCGTCTAGCGGGGTCTCCACCTGTAGAGCCTCCTCAAGAGACTCAAACCAAATAGCCGATGCAGCAGTAACTGGTGCAATGCATGCAAGAGGCTGGAGAATAAAACCTTGATGTATAGCCCCAGAGCTGTCTCGCTTTCCTTGTAGCCCTGGCAGTTTGGAGAATACCTCTGAGAGGGTAGCATTCATAACTGCCGCCATGTCCTGTAATGTAAAAGAATTAAACGCGCTAGATGTACTTGGCGTCACTTGAGCGGGAGTTATAGGTTCTGACACATGGGGAGAGTTAGATGGCATAATCTCCCTCTTTTCAGTCAGAGAATCCCCTGGAGATAAATTTTTAAGCGCCATAATATGATCTTTATAGTTTATAGAAATTTCAGTACATTTGGTACACATTCTAAGAGGGGGTTCCACCATGGCTTCCAAACATATTGAACAAGGAGTTTCCTCTATGTCAGACATGTTTAACAGACTAGTAATGAGACAAGCAAGCTTGGAAAACACTTTAATAAATGTGAAACAGCAATTAAACAAAAACGTTACTGTGCCTTTAAGAGAAAAAAACTAGCACTTAAACTGCAAAACAGTGTAAAAATATAGTAAAGTCTTTGAAATTTTTACAGTGTGTGTAAGGGACTAAAGCAACATTGCACCCACTTGCAAATGGATGATTAACCCCTTAGGCCCCAAACCGGATTGAAAAACGTTAAAAAAACATTAAAAGTCAATTGAGCACCTTGCCACAGCTCTGCTGAGGCTCCTACCTGCCCTCAAATACGATTTTGTGCAGGATTAACCCCTTTGAAATGGTCCTCAGATGCCATAGGACTCCTCTAGGGAAGCTGGATGTCTCAGTCTGAATTAAAACTGCGCAGTTAGAGCGCTAAAATAGGCCCCTCCCACCATGTACTGGATGTCAGAGGGGCCTTTTGAAAATACTCCTAGGAGTATCTGACTAGCCATGTGGAAACTAGGCCCCAAATAAAGATTTATCTCCCTCAGAGAAAAAAACGTCTGATTTATGAAATCATGTAAACGTTTTGTCACTAAGTAATATGAGTATTAACATGAGTATTGCCCTGTATTGTAAGCATGATCCCAGTCGCTGTTAAATCACTGCATCAGGCTTACCTCAGATACACAAGGCTCTGTCAGCATTTTCTAAAACTTATTCATCTCTCTAGAAATAAAAATACTGAACATACCTCAACGCAGGTAAAATGCAGACCGTTCCCCCAACTGAAGTTTTCCCATATTCTTCAGTTATGTGTGAGAACAGCAATGGACCTTAGTTACAAACCGCTAAGATCATCAAACCTCCAGGCAGAATTCTTCTTCTAATTTCTGCCTGAGAGTAAAACAGTACAACGCCGGTACCGTTTAAAAATAACAAACTCTTGATTAAAGGTAAAACTACACTAAGTCACCACATATCTCTTGATACTTCCTTTCTTGTCGAGAGTTGCAAGAGAATGACTGGGGGTGGCAGTTAGGGGAGGAGCTATATAGACAGCTCTGCTGTGGGTGTCCTCTTGCAACTTCCTGTTGGGAAGGAGAATATCCCACAAGTAATGGATGAACCCGTGGACTGGATACACCTTACAAGAGAAATACATATACATCTCTAAATATATATATATATATATATATATATATATATATATATATATACACACACATATACAGTATATATATATATATATATATATATATACACACGCACAGTATATATTTAATGTGCGTTGGAGCCATTTACAGTTAAGTAGATGAAAACATGAAATATTTACTGTAAATATTCCCCATTCTAATGTTCTGCGCATAGGGGAATATGTTATATATATATATATATATATATATATATATATACACACATACACACACACAGTATATATATATATATATATATATATATATATATATATATATATATATATATAACTGAAATACCATTATATATATATATATATATATATATATATATATATATATATATATATATATATATATATATATAAATATTTATTTATGAATAAAACATATTCTTCTATGTCAAGAACATTGGAATGTGAAATATTCATATTTTCTTGTCGGGTTAGCACACATGAGAAAATGTGATCGGCTTTGCACGAGAGTGGGTGTTAGTTTCCCCCCCACACACACTTTTTATTCTCCATAGATAGGTGTTTTCCACTTTTTTTTAATCAATTGACGTCTTTGGGGAATATGTGAACGTACTTCTAGCGCAATTAACGCTCAAGCGGGATCGTTAATTAGTGCTCCACTTGTAAAATGTCCCTTTGTGTTTTAACAAAATAATTACATAAAAACCTAAAAAGAATAATTAACATCAGCATACAAATTCTACATATGTACTCAAAGATAAAAAAAACCCCTCAAAGATAATAAATGAAATAAATCAAACAAACTAGCTACAGTCCATTATCCTAAATAGAACATTTTATTGCAAATACTCCCTTTTCTTCCTTTAGGAGATACAACACAAACTACAAAATAAGAATGGTCCTGTTTACTAGAAATATAAAGTAAAATAGCAGATTATCACAGTAAGCAACAACACCACTTTAAATGGACTAACATTTCTTACAGTCCAGTAAAAAAAGTTATTATTTAGTATTATAATTATAATAATAATAATAATAATAAATATATTCCGCAAGACTCTTATGTTATCATCTAAATCACCGGACTAACAGGGCTACTCCAATCTACAGGGCTACATCTACACAAACATACACACAGGGGAGATAAAGAAGAATGAGAATGAATGAACAGTACAGGGTTTATTTTTAACATGTCTGCGCAACCTAAAGTTACCGAATGAACACCACGGCAAGTGTTAGCACTGTGGATATGCTGCAATTGCTCTCATTATGGGCACGATTTTTAAAGAATCGTCAGGTCTGTGAAAAATGCTTATTTCAGTCTCATAATTTGTCCGCCAGGCAAAATATTAATAAAATATTTTAAAAAGTCAGCAGACCCTCATTGTACAGACGATTGACAATGTGCCTTACATAAGATAGTACAGGGCTCGCTGCCTTTTCAGCAATCCAAGCATATAGCCAGCGAGTGCGGATCTCGGCAGTGTAGAGGGGGAATGTTTTGGCAACATATACTGTGCTTTAAGTAAATATAGAAATGGCTTCTATAATAGATATGTAACCCAAGCTTCACTGTAAATTTAGTAGATTTCTTACAATTGCTAATCTAGCCAGTGCTAGGGTGCTGAAACAGGTATATGTGAAGGTTAACCTCAGCTGGTGGATATTGTTTAGAATATTAGAAAAATAATAATAATAAACATATATATATATATATATATATATACTGTATATATATATATATATATATATATATATATATATATATATATATATATATATATATATATATATATATATATATATACACTGTATATAAAATGTTACTGGTCCTAGTTCACTAGTATACTATACATTTTGGTGTCACTATATGCTGAACTTTAATACACTTTTACACTTTTTTGGTGGGTGTAATAAAATGAATGTCTGTATTAAGACTTCTAAATTAAAAATATATTTATTATTTAGTGCTTTGATTATTTGAACTGTTGCATTCTACAGTTATGAAGAAGAAAAACATCATCAAAATTAAACACAAAAGAACCAATATCAGTTAATCTATACATATCAAGCCTAAAACTGCTAACAGTACATTACCTAACATGTGCAAAATAAACATTTCTCTATTGGTGTTATTGCCAAAACTATTCCAGCATATGAGTAGGACGACTCTGCACCACGTGCCAACTCAAAGCGCTTTGCTATTAATGAATTGATAAGATACCTTATTCTTTGTTGCTGTTTAAAAGGTGGTGTGATTGGAAATCCCATTGTTCATAGCCCACACATACAGCATGGAGGAGGGGTGTGACCTCATGCAAAACTTTCTGCTTTCCAAGAAACTCACTCCCCACCACTGTACAATGCATTCTGGGAATTTTAAAACTGCAGAATTTTAAAACTGCAGAATTGCAGTGGCACAATACTAAGAGGGAAATACAAACGACAAATTCCAAAATGGTATGCAACTCCCAGAATACTGTGCTTCTTCCTCTAAAATTGAGCTGCATTCAAGTGAATTAAAAAAAAAAAAAAAAAAAATTAGACGTTCAATTGCTTTTTTGTGTGCAGATGCACCCCTTGTGGATGCCCATGCATGGACCTAATGTAGGAGAGGATAGAGAACAGTCAGCCAGATTACAAGTTCGGTGTTATGAGTGAAAAAACATCATTATGGCCCATAACAATGCTTTTTCCCTACCGCTGCTATTACAATTCTTGTCAGAATAGCTGTACCGCACACTTTTTTGGCCATCACACAACGTCAGTACCACACTTTAAGAAAAGTCATTTTTCAATGGGACTTCCATAGCGCCAGTATTACGAGTTTTGCTGTGAGGCCAAAAAGTGAGCGGTACAGCCTAAAATGACAAGATCCGTACCGCCATCTAAAGTCAGTAGTTATGAGTTTTACGTTACAAAGCTGTAGCATAAAACTCATAACTAAACTGTTAAAAAGTACACTAACACCCATAAACTACCTATTAACCCCTAAACCGAGGCCCTCCCGCATCGCAAACACTAAAATAAAATTATTAACCCCTATTCTGCCATTCCGGCCATCGCCGCCACTTAAAAAATGTATTAACCCCTATTCCGCCACTCCCTGACATCATCGCCACTATAATAAAATTAACCCATAAACCGCTGCCCTCCCGCATAAAAACCACTATTTAAATATAATTAACCCCTAATCTGCCGTCCGCCCACTCCGCCGATATAATAAGCCTATTAACCCCTAAACCTAACCCTAACGTAACCCTAACCCCCACTAACTTAAATATAATTAAAATAAATCTAAATAAAACCTACTATTACCTAAATAATTCCTATTTAAAACTAAATACTTACCTGTAAAATAAACCCTAAGCTAGCTACAATATATCTAATAGTTACATTGTAGCTATCTTAGGTTTTATTTTTATTTCAGAGCTAAGTTTGTATTTATTTTAACTAGGTAGACTAGTTAGTAAATAGTTATTAACTATTTAATAACTACCTAGTTAAAATAAATACAAATTTACCTGTAATATAAAACCTAACCTAAGTTACACTAACACTTAACATTACAATAAATTAAATACATTAAAAAAACAAAATACAATTCTCTACAAAAAAAAAACACACTAAATTACACAAAATAAAAAAAGAAATTCTCAAAAATAAAAACGAATTACTCCTAGGGTTTATGTTAGGGTGTTAGAGTTAAACATAATTTTTTTTCCCCATAGACATCAATGGCACTGCGTTACAGAGCTTTATGCTCCGCGATAGCAGGTGTTAGGCTTTTTTTTTTAGCCGGCTCTCCCATTGATGTCTACGGGGAAATCGTGCACGAGCATGTCAAAACACCGCTTGTATTTGGGTGACGTATGGAGCTCAACGCAACCATATCGCCTGCACAAGCAGGGTTTTTGCAAACCTGTAATAGCATCGCTATGAAAGGTGAGCGGTGAAAATAACGTACAAGTTATTAGTGAGCCAGCCATAACGCAAAACTCTTAATCTGGCTGTGTGTTTGTGCTGTGTAAATATATAATAATATAGCTACAAAGCCCAATGCAGCACACACAAGATCAATCAAAAAGTTGAAACGAAACAGCAAAGTCAAAGTGAATTTATTCATGAGAAAAACAAGCAAGTGAATCAAAGTAGGTAAAACCACAATGCTCTTGTTTTTAGTTCTATAGAGGACTTCACATGTAACTACAGTGTTTCAACTAATATTGTGAAATCCTGAAACGAGCTTAAAGAGGCATAAAGGGCAAATTTAAACATACTGCTTTGCATTTCTTATTTTGTAATACAATTTCTTTTTCTTTTTTTTTTAAATGCTCAATTTAAAAGTCATTATTCCCTTGGGTGATAGTGAATCAACTTGTCGCCAGTAAGGCACTTGCACATGGTTTATGTGTCAGTGGTGATGTGTCATATGATCTAATTGCCATTCAGATCTTGGCAGCAGGCTACATGCGATTCAAACGTAACGTGGGTGGGTTAGTGCACATATTACAGGTTGAAAGTCCAGCAAAGGGGGCACGTTAAGATTGGCTACAACGATTTTAATCAATGAAAGTGCCCTTTGTTTACTTTTTTATTATAAATATTGTTGAGCTTATAACTTTACAATCACTTTAACTGCTCACTATTAACTGGCGGTGACTGTGAGTATAAGCAGAATACCAGGAGCCCCTCTTGGAGATGCCACTAGAGGCCCATTTTCTTCTAAGTAAAAATTAGAACATTAGAAAGTTAAATATTTTTATTAAAACACAGTAAAACACATTACAATATATTAGAAAAGTGAATAAAAATGCTTTTTCATATTTAAAAGGTATTTGAGTGGAAAGGGTATGTATGTGTATATATATATATATATATATATATATATATATATATATAGTGTGTGTGTGTGTATATGTGTTATATTTTGTATATACATATTTACATATATAAATACACATGTATGTAAACACACATATTATACATGTATATATATATATATATCTCCTATTATATAAAAGGCCAAGTGTGTTTGTCCAAAGCTGTCATGCGCAGTAGAGACAGCATGAGGACAAACACACCTGGCCTTACCTCAATCCATGCTGTTTGCGTCAAAAGTGGGCGTGGTCGGCGGGAGCGTGGGTGTGACCGGGCAGAGAGTGGGCATGACCGTGCATGGTTGGGGGCGTAGCCGGCCACGGCAGGGGGCGTGGCCGGGTGGGGTCGGCGCGACAGAGAGGGGAGAGAAATAGAAAGAGGGGCAGAGACAAAAAGATATAGGAAAGAGCTAGAGAGAGAAAAAAGAGAGGGGGAGAGAAAAAAAAGAGGGGGAGAGAGAGAAAAAGAGAGGGGGAGAGAGAGCAAAAGAGAGGAGGATAGAGAGCAAAAGAGAGGGGGGAGAGAGAGCAAAATAGAGGGGGGAGAGAGAGCAAAATAGAGGGGGGAGAGAGAGCAAAATAGAGGGGGGAGAGAGAGCAAAATAGAGGGGGAGAGAGAGCAAAAGAAAGGGGAAGAGAGAGCAAAAACATAATTTATGCTTACCTGATAAATTCCTTTCTTCTGTTGTGTGATCAGTCCACGGGTCATCATTACTTCTGGGATATAACTCCTCCCCAACAGGAAATGCAAGAGGATTCACCCAGCAGAGCTGCATATAGCTCCTCCCCTCTACGTCAGTCCCAGTCATTCGACCAAGAAACAACGAGAAAGGAGTAACCAAGGGTGAAGTGGTGACTGGAGTATAATTTAAAAGATATTTACCTGCCTTAAAACAGGGCGGGCCGTGGACTGATCACACAACAGAAGAAAGGAATTTATCAGGTAAGCATAAATTATGTTTTCTTCTGTTATGTGTGATCAGTCCACGGGTCATCATTACTTCTGGGATACCAATACCAAAGCAAAAGTACACGGATGACGGGAGGGATAGGCAGGCTCATTATACAGAAGGAACCACTGCCTGAAGAACCTTTCTCCCAAAAATAGCCTCCGAAGAAGCAAAAGTGTCAAATTTGTAAAATTTGGAAAAAGTATGAAGCGAAGACCAAGTTGCAGCCTTGCAAATCTGTTCAACAGAGGCCTCATTCTTAAAGGCCCAAGTGGAAGCCACAGCTCTAGTGGAGTGAGCTGTAATTCTTTCAGGAGGCTGCTGTCCAGCAGTCTCATAGGCTAAACGTATTATGCTACGAAGCCAAAAAGAGAGAGAGGTAGCAGAAGCTTTTTGACCTCTCCTCTGTCCAGAGTAAACGACAAACAAGGAAGAAGTTTGGCGAAAATCTTTAGTTGCCTGCAAGTAGAACTTGAGGGCACGAACTACATCCAGATTGTGTAAAAGACGTTCCTTCTTTGAAGAAGGATTTGGACACAAGGATGGGACAACAATCTCTTGATTGATGTTCCTGTTAGTGACTACCTTAGGTAAGAACCCAGGTTTAGTACGCAGAACTACCTTGTCTGAGTGAAAAATCAGATAAGGGGAATCACAATGTAAGGCTGATAACTCAGAGACTCTTCGAGCCGAGGAAATAGCCATTAAAAACAGAACTTTCCAAGATAACATTTTTATATCAATGGAATGAAGGGGTTCAAACGGAACACCCTGTAAAACGTTAAGAACTAAGTTTAAACTCCATGGTGGAGCAACAGCTTTAAACACAGGCTTGATCCTAGCTAAAGCCTGACAAAAGGACTGGACGTCTGGATTTTCTGACAGACGTCTGTGTAACAAGATGGACAGAGCTGAAATCTGTCCCTTTAATGAACTAGCTGATAAACCCTTTTCTAAACCTTCTTGTAGAAAAGACAATATCCTAGCGATCCTAACCTTACTCCAGGAGTAACCTTTGGATTCGCACCAGTATAGGTATTTCCGCCATATTTTATGGTAAATCCTTCTGGTAACAGGCTTCCTAGCCTGAATCAGGGTATCAATAACCGACTCAGAAAAACCACGTTTTGATAAAATCAAGCGTTCAATTTCCAAGCAGTCAGCTTCAGAGAAGTTAGATTTTGATGTTTGAATGGACCCTGTATCAGAAGGTCCTGTCTCAGAGGTAGAGACCAAGGCGGACAGGATGACATGTCCACTAGATCTGCATACCAAGTCCTGCGTGGCCAAGCAGGTGCTATTAGAATTACTGATGCTCTCTCCTGTTTGATTTTGGCAATCAATCGAGGAAGCAGCGGGAAGGGTGGAAACACATAAGCCATCCTGAAGTTCCAAGGTGCTGTCAAAGCATCTATCAGAACTGCTCCCGGATCCCTGGATCTGGACCCGTAGCGAGGAAGTTTGGCGTTCTGGCGAGACGCCATGAGATCTATCTCTGGTTTGCCCCAACGTCGAAGTATTTGGGCAAAGACCTCCGGATGAAGTTCCCACTCCCCCGGATGAAGAGTCTGGCGACTCAAGAAATCCGCCTCCCAGTTCTCCACTCCCGGGATGTGGATTGCTGACAGGTGGCAAGAGTGAGACTCTGCCCAGCGAATTATCTTTGATACTTCCATCATTGCTAGGGAGCTTCTTGTCCCTCCCTGATGGTTGATGTAAGCTACAGTCGTGATGTTGTCCGACTGAAACCTGATGAACCCCCGAGTTATTAACTGGGGCCAAGCCAGAAGGGCATTGAGAACTGCTCTCAATTCCAGAATGTTTATTGGAAGGAGACTCTCCTCCTGATTCCATAGTCCCTGAGCCTTCAGAGAATTCCAGACAGCGCCCCAACCTAGTAGGCTGGCGTCTGTTGTTACAATTGTCCAGTCTGGCCTGCTGAATGGCATTCCCCTGGACAGGTGTGGCCGATGAAGCCACCATAGAAGAGAATTTCTGGTCTCTTGATTCAGATTCAGAGTAGGGGACAAATCTGAGTAATCCCCATTCCACTGACTTAGCATGCATAGTTGCAGCGGTCTGAGGTGTAGGCGTGCAAAAGGTACTATGTCCATTGCCGCTACCATTAAGCCGATCACCTCCATGCATTGAGCTACTGACGGGTGTTGAATGGAATGAAGGACGCGGCATGCATTTTGAAGTTTTGTTAACCTGTCTTCTGTCAGGTAAATCTTCATTTCTACAGAATCTATAAGAGTCCCCAAGAATGGAACTCTTGTGAGAGGAAAGAGAGAACTCTTCTTTTCGTTCACTTTCCATCCATGCGACCTTAGAAATGCCAGAACTAACTCTGTATGAGACTTGGCAGTTTGAAAGCTTGAAGCTTGTATTAGAATGTCGTCTAGGTACGGAGCTACCGAAATCCCTCGCGGTCTTAGTACCGCTAGAAGGGCACCCAGAACCTTTGTGAAGATTCTTGGAGCCGTAGCCAATCCGAATGGAAGAGCTACAAACTGGTAGTGCCTGTCTAAGAAGGCAAACCTTAGATACCGGTGATGATCTTTGTGGATCGGTATGTGAAGGTAAGCATCCTTTAAATCCACTGTGGTCATGTACTGACCCTCTTGGATCATGGGTAAAATTGTCCGAATAGTTTCCATTTTGAACGATGGAACTCTTAGGAATTTGTTTAGAGTCTTTAAATCTAAGATTGGCCTGAAAGTTCCCTCTTTTTTGGGAACCACAAACAGGTTTGAGTAGAACCCTTGTCCTTGTTCCGACCACGGAACCGGATGGATCACTCCCATTGTTAACAGATCTTGTACGCAGCGTAGAAACGCTTCTTTCTTTATCTGGTTTGTTGACAACCTTGACAGATGAAATCTCCCTCTTGGGGGAGATAATTTGAAGTCTAGAAGGTATCCCTGAGATATGATCTCTAGTGCCCAGGGATCCTGAACATCTCTTGCCCAGGCCTGGGCGAAGAGAGAGAGTCTGCCCCCTACTAGATCCGGTCCCGGATCGGGGGCTCTCGGTTCATGCTGTCTTTGGGGCAGCAGCAGGTTTCCTGGCCTGCTTGCTTTTGTTCCAGGACTGGTTAGGCTTCCAGCCTTGCCTGTAACGAGCAACAGCTCCTTCCTGTTTTGGTGCAGTGGAGGTTGATGCTGCTCCTGTTTTGAAATTCCGAAAGGGACGAAAATTAGACTGTCTAGCCTTAGCTTTGGCCTTGTCTTGAGGTAGGGCGTGGCCCTTACCTCCCGTAATGTCAGCGATAATTTCTTTCAAACCGGGCCCGAATAAGGACTGCCCCTTGAAAGGTATATTAAGTAATTTGGACTTAGAAGTAACATCAGCTGACCAGGATTTTAGCCACAGTGCCCTGCGTGCCTGTATGGCGAATCCTGAGTTCTTAGCCGTAAGTTTGGTTAAATGTACTACGGCCTCCGAAATGAAAGAATTAGCTAGTTTAAGGACTCTAAGCCTGTCCGTAATGTCGTCTAGCGTAGAGGAACTAAGGTTCTCTTCAAGCGACTCAATCCAAAATGCTGCCGCAGCCGTAATCGGCGCGATACATGCAAGGGGTTGTAATATAAAACCTTGTTGAACAAACATTTTCTTAAGGTAACCCTCTAATTTTTTATCCATTGGATCTGAGAAAGCACAGCTATCCTCCACCGGGATAGTGGTACGCTTAGCTAAAGTAGAAACTGCTCCCTCCACCTTGGGGACCGTTTGCCATAAGTCCCGAGTGGTGGCGTCTATTGGAAACATCTTTCTAAATATTGGAGGGGGTGAGAACGGCACACCGGGTCTATCCCACTCCTTAGTAACAATTTCAGTTAGTCTCTTAGGTATAGGAAAAACGTCAGTACTCGCCGGTACCGCAAAGTATTTATCCAACCTACACAGTTTCTCTGGTATTGCAACAGTGTTACAATCGTTGAGAGCTGCTAAGACCTCCCCTAGTAGTACACGGAGGTTCTCCAATTTAAATTTAAAATTTGAAATATCTGAGTCCAATCTGTTTGGATCAGAACCGTCACCCACAGAATGAAGCTCTCCGTCCTCATGCTCTGCGAGCTGTGACGCAGTATCAGACATGGCCCTAGCATTGTCAGCGCACTCTGTTCTCACCCCAGAGTGATCACGCTTGCCTCTTAGTTCAGGTAATTTAGACAAAACTTCAGTCATAACAGTAGCCATATCTTGTAATGTTATCTGTAATGGCCGCCCAGATGTACTAGGCGCCAAAATATCACGCACCTCCCGGGCGGGAGATGCAGGTACTGTCGCGTGAGGCGAGTTAGTCGGCATAACTCTCCCCTCGCTGTTTGGTGAAATTTGTTCACATTGTACAGATTGACTTTTATTTAAAGTAGCATCAATACAGTTAGTACATAAATTTCTATTGGGCTCCACCTTGGCATTGGAACAAATGACACAGATATCTTCCTCTGAGTCAGACATGTTTAACACACTAGCAAAAAACTTACAACTTGGTTATAATCTTTTTTAGCAAAAAACGTACTGTGCCTCAAAGAGGTACTAACGATTAAATGACAGTTGAAATAATGAACTGAAAAACAGTTATTGCATCAAATTTTAAAACAACACAACTTTTAGCAAAGGTTTGTTCCCATTAGTAAAAAACAACACTAATTAAATTTGTACATAAGAAAAACAAAACAACGTTTTTTATACACAGTCACTATAAGAATTCTCACAGCTCTGCTGAGAGAATTTACCTCCCTTCAAAGAAGTTTGAAGACCCCTGAGATCTGTCAGAGATGAACCGGATCATGCAGGACATATAAAAGTAGCTGACTGGAATTTTTTGATGCGTAGCAAAGAGCGCCAAAAACGGCCCCTCCCTCTCCCACACAGCAGTGAAGAGAAACGAAACTGTCACAATTAAAGCAAAAAACTGCCAAGTGGAAAATAATGCCCAAACATTTATTCACACAGTACCTCAGCAATGTAAACGATTCTACATTCCAGCAAAAACGTTTAACATGAGAATAGTTATTAAAAGGATTAGTGACCTTAACACAGTAGTTCCGGTGAAATACCATCCCCAGAATACTGAAGTGTATACATACATGTCATTTTAACGGTATGGCAGGCTTTTCTCATCAATTCCATTCAGAAAATAAAAACTGCCACATACCTCAATGCAGATTCATCTGCCCGCTGTCCCCTGATCTGAAGCCTTTACCTCCCTCAGATGGTCGAGAACAGCAATATGATCTTAACGACTCCGGTTAAAATCATAGTAAAAAATCTCTGTCAGATTCTTCCTCAAACTCTGCCAGAGAAGTAATAACACGCTCCGGTGCTATTTTAAAATAACAAACTTTTGATTGAAGTCATAAAAACTAAGTATAATCACCATAGTCCTCTCACACATCCTATCTAGTCGTTGGGTGCAAGAGAATGACTGGGACTGACGTAGAGGGGAGGAGCTATATGCAGCTCTGCTGGGTGAATCCTCTTGCATTTCCTGTTGGGGAGGAGTTATATCCCAGAAGTAATGATGACCCGTGGACTGATCACACATAACAGAAGAAAGAGAGGGGGTAAAGAGAGGGGAGAGAGCAAAAGAGGGGGGAAAGAGAGAAAGAGCAAAAGAGAGGGATGGAGAGAGAGCAAAAAAAAAGGAGAGACTGAGCAAAAGAGAGGGGAAGAGAGCGCAAAAGAGAGGGGGGAGAGAGAGTACGCAAAAGAAAGGGGGGAGAGAGCGCAAAAGAGAGGGGGGAGAGAGAGCACGCAAAAGAGAGGGGGGAGAGAGCGCAAAAGAGAGTGGGAGACAGAGCGCGCAAAAGAGGGGGGGAGAGCGCAAAATAGAGAGAGAACGCAAAAGAAAGGGGGGGAGAGAGTGTAAAAGAGAGGGGGAGAGAGCGCGCAAAAGAGAGGGGGAGAGAGAGCAAAAGAGAGGTGGGAGAGAAAGCAAAAGAGAGGGGGGAGAGAAAGCAAAAGAGAGGGGGAGAGAGGGAGCAAAAGAGAGGGAGAGAGGGAGCAAAAGAGGTGGAGCGAGAGAGAGCGCAAAAGAGAGGGGGAGAGAGCGCAAAAGAGAGGGGGAGAGAGCGCAAAAGAGAGGGGGAGGGAGCGCAAAAGAGAGGGGGAGGGAGCGCAAAAGAGAGGGGGGAGAGAGAGAGCAAAAGAGAGGTGGAGCGAGAGAGAGCGCAAAAGAGAGGGGGAGAGAGTGCAAAAGAGAGGGGGAGAGAGATAGCAAGGGGTGGGACCGCTGTACTGCAAAAAATGGCCTGTGTGAACGGGCTTTAGGACTAGTATACATATATATATATATATATATATATATATATATATATACTATATTAAATAACAGAATTTATGCTTACCTGATAAATTACTTTCTCCAACGGTGTGTCCGGTCCACGGCGTCATCCATAACTTGTGGGAATATTCTCTTCCCCAACAGGAAATGGCAAAGAGCACAGCAAAAGCTGTCCATATAGCCCCTCCCAGGCTCCGCCCCCCCAGTCATTCGACCGACGGTTAGGAGAAAAAAAGGAGAAACTATAGGGTGCCGTGGTGACTGTAGTGTATAGAGAAAGACATTTTTCAAACCTGATTAAAAAACCAGGGCGGGCCGTGGACCGGACACACCGTTGGAGAAAGTAATTTATCAGGTAAGCATAAATTCTGTTTTCTCCAACATTGGTGTGTCCGGTCCACAGCGTCATCCATAACTTGTGGGAACCAATACCAAAGCTTTAGGACATGGATGAAGGGAGGGAGCAAATCAGGTTAATTAAACAGAAGGCACCACGGCTTGCAAAACCTTTCTCCCAAAAATAGCCTCCGAAGAAGCATAAGTATCAAATTTGTAGAATTTGGCAAAAGTGTGCAGAGAAGACCAAGTCGCTGCCTTAAATATCTCATCAATAGAAGCCTCATTCTTGAAGGCCCATGTGGAAGCCACAGCCCTAGTAGAGTGAGCTGTGATTCGTTCAGGAGGCTGCCGTCCGGCAGTCTCATAAGCCAATCGGATGATGCTTTTCAGCCAGAAAGAAAGAGAGGTAGCAGAAGCTTTTTGTCCTCTCCTCTTACCAGAATAAACGACAAACAAAGAAGAAGTTTGTCTGAAATCCTTTGTTGCTTCTAAATAGAACTTTAAAGCACGGACTACATCTAAATTGTGTAACAAACGTTCCTTCTTTGAAACTGGATTCGGACACAAAGAAGGAACAACTATTTCCTGGTTAATATTCTTGTTGGAAACAACTTTTGGAAGAAAACCAGGCTTGGTACGCAAAACAACCTTATCTGAATGGAACACCAGATAGGGTGGATCACACTGCAAAGCAGATAATTCAGAAACTCTTCTAGCAGAAGAAATAGCAACCAAAAACAGAACTTTCCAAGATAGTAACTTGATATCTATGGAATGTAAGGGTTCAAACGGAACCCCTTGAAGAACTTAAAGAACTAAATTTAGACTCCAGGGAGGAGTCAAGGGTCTGTAAACAGGCTTGATTCTGACCAAAGCCTGTACAAAAGCTTGTTCATCTGGCACAGCTGCCAGTCGTTTGTGTAACAAGACAGATAATGCAGAAATCTGTCCCTTTAGAGAACTTGCTGACAATCCCTTATCCAAACCTTCTTGGAGAAAGGAGAAGATCTTAGGAATTTTAATCTTACTCCAGGAGAATCCCTTGGATTCACACCAACAGATATATCTTTTCCATATTTTATGGTAAATCTTTCTAGTCACAGGTTTTCTGGCTTGGACCAGAGTATCTATCACTGAATCTGAAAACCCACGCTTGGATAAAATCAAACGTTCAATTTCCAAGCAGTCAGCTGCAGAGAAACTAGATTTGGATGTTCGAATGGACCTTGTACTAGAAGATCCTGTCTCAAAGGTAGCTTCCATGGTGGAGCCGATGACATATTCACCAGGTCTGCATACCAAGTCCTGCGCGGCCACGCAGGAGCTATCAGAATCACCGAGGCCTTCTCCTGTTTGATCCTGGCTACAAGCCTGGGAAGGAGAGGGAACGGTGGAAACGCATAAGCTAGGTTGAACGACCAAGGCGCCACTAATGCATCCACTAGAGTCGCCTTGGGATCCCTGGATCTGGACCCGTAGCAAGGAACCTTGAAGTTCTGACGAGACGCCATCAGATCCATGTCTGGAATGCCCCATAATTGAGTCAACTGGGCAAACACCTCCGGGTGGAGTTCCCACTCCCCCGGATGGAAAGTCTGACGACTCAGATAATCCGCCTCCCAGTTGTCTACTCCTGGGATGTGGATTGCATATAGGTGGCAGGAGTGATCCTCCGCCCATTTGATGATTTTGGATACCTCTCTCATCGCCAAGGAACTCCTTGTTCCCCCCTGATGGTTGATGTAAGCTACAGTCGTCATGTTGTCTGACTGGAATCTTATGAATCCGGCCTTCGCTAGTTGAGGCCAAGCCCGGAGAGCATTGAATATCGCTCTCAGTTCCAGGATGTTGATCGGGAGAAGAGACTCTTCCCGAGACCATAAACCCTGAGCTTTCAGGGAATCCCAGACCGCGCCCCAGCCTAATAGACTGGCGTCGGTCGTGACAATGACCCACTCTGGTCTGCGGAAACTCATTCCCTGAGACAGGTGATCCTGGGACAACCACCAACGGAGTGAGTCTCTGGTCATCTGGTCTACTTGAATCTTTGGAGACAAGTCTGTATAGTCCCCATTCCACTGCTTGAGCATGCACAGTTGTAATGGTCTTAGATGAATTCGAGCAAAAGGAACTATGTCCATTGCTGCAACCATCAACCCTACTACTTCCATGCACTGAGCTATGGAAGGCTGCAGAATAGAGTGAAGAACTTGACAAGCGTTTAGAAGCTTTGACTTTCTGACTTCTGTCAGGAAGATCTTCATTTCTAAAGAATCTATTATTGTTCCCAAAAAGGGAACTCTTGTCGACGGAGACAGGGAACTCTTTTCTACGTTCACCTTCCACCCGTGAGATCTGAGAAAGGCTAGAACAATGTCTGTATGAGCCTTTGCTTTGGAAAGAGACGACGCTTGGATTAGAATGTCATCCAGATAAGGTGCCACTGCAATACCCCTTGGTCTTAGAACCTCTAGAAGGGACCCGAGCACCTTTGTGAAAATTCTTGGAGCAGTGGCTAGCCCGAATGGGAGAGCCACGAACTGATAATGTTTGTCCAGAAAGGCGAACCTTAGGAACTGATGATGATCTTTGTGGATAGGAATATGTAGATATGCATCCTTTAAATCCACGGTAGTCATAAATTGACCCTCCTGGATTGTAGGTAAAATTGTTCGAATGGTTTCCATTTTGAACGATGGAACTCTGAGAAATTTGTTTAGAATTTTTAAATCCAGAATTGGTCTGAAAGTTCCCTCTTTTTTGGGAACTACAAAAAGATTTGAGTAAAACCCCTGACCTTGTTCCACAGTTGGAACTGGGTGTATCACTCCCATCTTTAACAGGTCTTCTACACAATGTAAGAATGCCTGTCTCTTTATTTGGTTTGAAGATAAGTGAGACATGTGGAACCTTCCCCTTGGGGGTAGTTCCTTGAATTCTAGAAGGTAACCCTGAGAGACTATTTCTAGTGCCCAGGGATCCTGAACATCTCTTGCCCAAGCCTGAGCAAAGAGAGAGAGTCTGCCCCCTACTAGATCCGGTCCCAGATCGGGGGCTACCCCTTCATGCTGTTTTGGTAGTAGCAGCAGGCTTCTTGGCCTGTTTACCCTTGTTCCAGCCTTGCATTGGTTTCCAAGCTGGTTTAGTCTGGGAAGCGTTACCCTCTTGTCTAGAGGCTGCAGAGTTGGAAGCCGGTCCGTTCCTGAAATTGCGAAAGGAACGAAAATTGGACTTATTCTTAGCCTTGAAAGGTCTATCTTGTGGGAGGGCATGGCCCTTTCCCCCAGTGATGTCTGAAATAATCTCTTTCAATTCTGGCCCAAAAAGGGTCTTACCTTTGAAAGGGATATTAAGCAATTTTGTCTTGGAAGATACATCCGCCGACCAAGACTTTAGCCAGAGCGCTCTGCGCGCCACAATTGCAAAGCCTGAATTTTTCGCCGCTAACCTCGCTAACTGCAAAGCGGCGTCTAAAATAAAGGAATTAGCTAACTTAAGTGCGTGAATTCTGTCCATGACTTCCTCATACGGAGTCTCCCTACTGAGCGACTTTTCCAGTTCCTCGAACCAGAACCACGCCGCTGTAGTGACAGGAATAATGCACGAAATAGGTTGAAGAAGGTAACCTTGCTGTACAAAAATCTTTTTAAGCAAACCCTCCAATTTTTTATCCATAGGATCTTTGAAAGCACAATTGTCCTCAATGGGAATGGTCGTGCGCTTGGCTAGTGTAGAAACCGCCCCCTCGACCTTAGGGACTGTTTGCCATAAGTCCTTCCTGGGGTCGACCATAGGGAACAATTTCTTAAATATAGGAGGAGGGACAAAAGGTATGCCTGGCTTCTCCCACTCCTTATTCACTATGTCCGCCACCCGTTTAGGTATCGGAAAGGCATCAGGGTGCACCGGGACCTCTAGGAACTTGTCCATCTTGCACAATTTTTCTGGGATGACCAGATTATCACAATCATCCAGAGTAGATAGCACCTCCTTAAGTAATGCACGGAGATGCTCTAATTTAAATTTAAATGTCACAACATCAGGTTCTGCCTGCTGAGAAATTCTTCCTGTATCAGAAATTTCTCCATCTGACAAACCCTCCCTCACTGCCACTTCAGACTGGTGTGAGGGTATGACAAAAATTATCATCAGCGCCCTCCTGCTCTACAGTGTTTAAAACAGAGCAATCGCGCTCTTTCTGAAATGCTGGCCTTTTGGATAAAATATTAGCTATGGAGTTATCCATTACTGCCGTCAATTGTTGCATAGTAACAAGCATTGGCGCGCTAGAAGTACTAGGGGTCGCCTGCGCGGGCATAACTGGTATAGACACAGAAGGAGATAATGTAGAACTATCTCTACTTCCTTCATCTGAGGAATCATCCTGGGCAACCCTACTATTTGTGACAGTACTGTCCTTACTATGTTTGGACGCTATGGCACAATTATCACATATATTTGAAGGGGGAACCACATTGGCTTCCATACATACAGAACATGATCTATCTGAAGGTACAGACATATTAAACAGGCTTAAACTGGTTAATAAAGCACAAAAACCGTTTTAAAACAAAACCGTTACTGTCTCTTTAAATGTTAAACAGGGCACACTTTATTACTTAATATGTGAAAAACTATGAAGGAATTATCCAATCTTTACCAAAATTTCACCACAGTGTCTTAATGCATTCAAAGTATTGCACCCCAATTTTCAAGCTGTTAACCCTTAAAATGTGGAAACCGGAGCCGTTTGCAATTTTAACCCCACTACAGTCCCAGCCACAGCCTTTGTTGCGACTTCACCAATCACAGGGGGGTATACGATACTAATTCAAGCCTTCTAGGAACGTTTTCAGTGGATACCAGACCCTCACACATGCAGCTGCATGCACTGTACTCAAAAGTAACTGCGCAATAATGGCGCGAAAATGAGGCTCTGCCTACTATAGTGAAAGGCCCTTCCTGACTGGGAAGGTGTCTAAACTAGTGCCTGGCGATAAAAACGTTCCCCAAACAATAAAAGTGTGAAAATTACTTCAAACTTTCAAAAATAACTTAAATAAACAATCGATTTAGCCCTTAAGAGTGTCCACCAGTTAATAGCCCATAATAAGCCCTTTATTCTTTCTAAGTATAAGAAAATGGCTTACCGATCCCCATGAGGGAAAAATGACAGCCTTCCAGCATTACACAGTCTTGTTAGAAAAATGACTAGTCATACCTTGAGCAGAAAAGTCTGCAAACTGTTCCCCCCAACTGAAGTTCTCTCAGCTCAACAGTCCTGCGTGGGAACAGCAATTGATTTTAGTTACTGCTGCTAAAATCATACTCCTCTTTTAAACAGAACTCTTCATCTCTTTCTGTTTCAGAGTAAATAGTACATACCAGCACTATTTTAAAATAACAAACTCTTGATAGAAGAATAAAAAACTACAACTAAACACCACATACTCTTCACCATCTCCGTGGAGATGCTACTTGTTCAGAGCAGTAAAGAGAATAACTGGGGGGGCGGAGCCTGGGAGGGGCTATATGGACAGCTTTTGCTGTGCTCTTTGCCATTTCCAGTTGGGGAAGAGAATATTCCCACAAGTTATGGATGACGCCGTGGACCGGACACACCAATGTTGGAGAAAAAGATATGTGGTGGTGCACAATTTATTTCTCAAATTCCAACACTCTCTAAACCGTGCTGGCTGTCCCAAATAATTTGCAATACCATAAATAAAAGAAGGATTGAGCGATGTGAACGGTCAATCAAAGAGGGACACAGGCCGCACTAAGTTAGTCAGAGTTTTTATTACTATATAGCTCTAAACAACCAAAAATCAAAATGTCTACCCTCCACCCTATTCCTTTGAAGCGGAATATACACACAGTAAAATACACAGGTATTTGAACAGGCTGGCCAGCTCACTATATTATTAATAATCCTGTATCAATCTCACATTTACCATATACAATGTATCAACTTGAATCTGCAGAAAAACTGAGGGAAAAAAGATTATTCTATTGTGTCATCATAGTCCGTATGTTATTACGGGTCCCCAAAGTTGCAGCTGTTACAGACAAAGTGGATGTTCAATTTCCAGGCTCTTAAGTGTATAGACACGCTCTGGTTCTGAACTCAATTCCTTTACACCAATACGATGTGACAGCTTAGTTGCAAAGTTCATAGTTGTTACTTCATACTGTGATAAAAACTTGTGAGTGATTTACATCCGGTCTCTCAAAAGAAAAACGCACAATGTACCCTGGCGGGACAGACCCGGCTGTCAGCCGCAAGACTTTCAAGCCAAAACAAAAGACAATTTCCACAGTACCTGTTTTGCAGTTTAGACGATTTGAGAGTCTTTATTACTGCAGTTGGCTACTTCACTTGCTTACCGCCATATACCCTTCAGCGTTTCTCTTAGAATCCGAATGCCGCTGGCTCTGTTCTCAGCTGTTCACCTGTCGTGCTTGCTCAATCATGACGCGTGGCACACTAGTGTGCCGTCAGAGATCCTTAGGTGTGCCGCGACAGGCTCATCATTATTTTTGTTTACATTTTTTTTTTTTTTTATTTCATCATCATTTTAGTGGAGAGGTCTGCCACAAGTTAACTTAAGTGCACGCATTCAAGCTCATCGCTGCTACATTTACACTGTCACACATTCACACACATCACAGCGTTCCCGCCAGCAGATCAGCCGCTGGTTCAGAATTTAAAATTTTTTTGATCAGCCGCGCGCGCTACTGAGTTGCTCCCATATTCAGCTCAGCATTCATTGGTTCATGGCAGCGCAACGGCATAGAACCGGCGGAACCTATCTCCCCTGGCCAGGGCAGCAGCACTGGTAGCATCTAGGATCCGAACAACAACCATAGCGGTAAGTACCTGGGGGGCTGTGGGCTCCAAGCTCACCCTGGCTGCAGGCCCTGCTACATTCAGCCAGTGTCCCCGCCAGCAGATCAGCTTCACATCATCGGTACAGACTCTTTACCACTTTTTGTCCAGTCGTGATACTGAGTTGCACTTTCTGACTCGGCATAGATAACTACACATTCTGAATAAAAAGCCAAGCTAAGCCGAGTCAAGAGCGCAACTCAGTAGAGCTGCTGAACAAAAAGTGGTAAAGCCTCAACGACAACCAGTGTAAAGGTTTTAGCGCTCTCGGCTCTCCCATTCTCCTTTTTCATCAGGCAGCATTGGGGGTTTCTGTGGTTACCTATGGCTTATCTTAGGAACAAGTAAAGTGTTGTACATGAGCCAGAACTTACCCCATAGTAACAGCAGTCAACATCACCCCCTCCCCGGACCAGTGCAGGGCAGCAGCACCCAGGATCGCAGCAAGCACCAGGAAGCAACAGCACAACTATGGGTTAAGTACCAGGGGGAATTAAAGATGCTGGGGCATAATGACTTATGGGAAAGGAATTAGTTGCAATCTGGCTATCGAATGGAGTGGTGATAAATTAGCCCAATGGGGAATATTGCCCTTATATTTAAAGCATTATGATTGTGTATACTTCATCATGCGGTCTGGGTACACCAGTATTACTTTTCCCCTTGGCATATACAAGGTTAAGGTCATGTGGTATGTTTAAGAACTAGGCTGTCAGGTTGCCTTTGCTAGTGTGCTATTTTTACATGTACGTACCTAGTACCAATTCCTTTATCAGTGTTTATCAATGTGTGTATAAATGTGTGAGTGTGTGTGTGTATATATGTGTGTGTGTGTGTAAATATGTATATGTTTGTATGAATATGTGTGTGTGTGTGATTATGTGTTTATCAGTGTGTGCATATAAATGTGAGTGTGTAAATGTGTATGCGTATGTGTGTATATATGAGTGTGTGTGTAAATAGTTATGTGTGTATGAATATGTGTTTATCAGTGTGTATAAATATGTATGAGTGTGTGTAAAGGTGTATGTGTAAAGAGTGTGTATGAGTATGTATAATATGTGTGTGTGTGTAAATATGTGTGTCCCCCCTCAATTTGTGGGAGGCGGCTAGCAGAGCTCTGTTAACGGGGAGAAAAGTGTCCCTCTTTGGCTATATTAAATGTTGGGAGGTATGATAAAGCTGATGCTTGGGTTAAAAAAAAAAAAGTTTGTCTGTCATACCTGGAAAGTGAATGGCTGAATATACAACAATAACACCAAGGCTTCCTATTCAGACAAGTACACACACAGGTAAATATAGTAATATGCTGGTGGGCTAGGCTTGCGATATCCCATACCCATAGTGTGTGTGTGTGTGTGTGTGTGTGTATGTATATATTGCAAAACAAAGATGTATCAAAATCACACACAATATATATATATATATATATATATATATATATATATATATATATATATATATATATATATATATATACCAGCACACACACATACCTATCCTAGGATAGTTAATCAATCCAGCAATGAAATTACATGAGCAAGGTGCGATTGTCCCAAGGTGACAGGTACCCCTATCCCAGAGATAACCATAATACATAACATATATCAGATGAAATAAATGTATTAATGCATGCAATTACTCAGACATAAGTGACAGAAATAAAGCACTGATCACCAAATAACAAACCTATACAATTAATAACTAACAACCAATGGCCATTGGATCCTGCATAATAATACCCCTAAAAAAACGTACCATTGCCCAAGGGACCCTAACTCCTGTCGGGATAATGTTTCTTACCAATCTTCACAGCGGGTAGTTCCCGCTGCAGTCCCATTTACTACGTGCGTCCGGTGGTGTGGTATGTTAGCAAAGTTGCTCCCCTGTTGTACCTTGCTGACCCTGTTGCCCTCCAATCGTATGTGCATGTGTGGCCGTCTTACAGGTGCTCCATATAGCCAAAGGAAAGCAGAAACAGTCCGGTAGGCCTAACCGGAACAATGCAGATCAATTAAAAAACGCAACACGTGTTTCGCCGCTGGGCACATTCTGTGCGGCTTTCTCAAGCGTAACTTCCCGTCTGATGGTAATCCTTCCCGGGAATTTAAACTCTTTACAAAGGTTCCTATGTAATTATTAACTGGTGAGTGTCCTTAAAGGGACACTGAACCCAAATTTTTTCTTTCGTGATTCAGATAGAGCATGCAATTTTAAGCAACTTTCTAATTTACTCCTATTATCAAATTTTCCTCCTTCTCTTGGTATCTTTATTTGAAATGCAAGAATGTAAGTTTAGATGCCGGCCCATTTTTGGTGAATAACCTGGGTTATTCTTGCTGATTGGTGGATAAATTCATCCACCAATAAAAAAAGTGCTGTCCAGAGTCCTCAAACAAAAAAGAAGCTTATATGCCTTCTTTTTCAAATAAAGATTGCAAGTAAACGAAGAAAAATTGATAATAGGAGTAAATTAGAAAGTTGCTTAAAATTGCTGCTCTATCTGAATCACGAAAGAAAAAATTTGGTTTCAGTGTCCCTTTAATAACACATAGATACAACTATTACCTTTTTCTTAGTAATACAAATATCGCAAACATACGCTGAGCACATTTTGTACAATATATTTACGTACATTTATTTATACCTCTCGGGTGTGGGACCCGTCAAAGAAATTCATATTCAATTTAAGTCAATCAATGCTACAATTAACCTCCAAGTTAGTGACAATAAAGTGCAACACTTGACAGGAAATATGTCCACTTTTACTTATAGTCCTGAAGACTGTCTATATTAGCAGTATTTATTTAATCTTAAATTGAAAGATTCTGCAGTGCAATATTATGCAAGAAATATGCCCTATATTAATTATAATTGGAATACCTAACATGAGGGGGCGGGGGGAATCAATATATTGATATTTTAATATTAACCTAGGAAAGGAGCAAAGTTTATCTTTTCAGTAAGACCATTGGGTTTTAAACTCCCAAGATTATAGATCCACTTACACTCTCTTTGTAATAAACATCTATCTACATCTCCTCCTCTTCCTTGTAAATTTATTAATTTCAATCCCATGGTTTTTAAATCAGTATTTGAACTATTATGATGTAAAAAATCTCTCTTGTGTTCTTTGACCCTTTCTTTATATTCCCTGTAGGTTTTACCTACATAGAATTGTGGACATTTACACCGTACTGCATATACCACCCCCTCACTTCTGCAGGTAATATGCCCTTTAATTTTGTGTATATTACCTTTGTTATCACAAATTTTATCCCCTTTCTGGACATTCTTGCAAATACTGCATTTCCCACAGGGAAAGTTACCATCTTTATGTTTGTACTTTTGTAGCCAAATAGTGGTGGTACTTGGGTCAGAAAAATGACTATGTACCAATTTGTCACGAACATTATGAAGACAGGATATTGTTATGGGCTCGCTTTATAGATGATGTTCTGTTAATGTGGAGTGGCACAGAAATAGAACTAAGGGAGTTCATTAACCTGATTAATATTAATGAACGGAATTTGAGGTTTACCTTCCAATACAGTAGGCACACCATTACTTTCTTAGATTTGCAGATCTCAATCCAAGATGGGAAAATAATAACAGAGATGTATAGAAAAGATACTTCCGCCAATACAATATTAAGTGCAGATAGCCATCATATTGGCTCGGTAATTAAGGGTATACCATACGGTCAGTACCTTAAATGTAAGAGGAACTGCTCTAAACCTGAGTCCTATAAAGTATATGCTCAAAATTTGACCAGCCGTTTAAAAGATAGAGGGTATCCCAATATAGGTTTGAAACGAAGATTTCAGCAATCTAATAAAAAATCAAGGGATGAAATTTTGTACAAAACAGGACAAACAATGAAAGAAAACAAAGATTAGATTTATATCTACATTCAATAACAAATTGAATGATATAAGGGCCATCCTTAATAAACAATGGATTGTACTACAAGTAGATCCAATAATAAGTAATATTGTTGGAGAAACTCCTCTTATGACACCACGTAGGTCCCTCAGTTTTCGTGACAAATTGGTACATAGTCATTTTTCTGACCCTAGTACCACCACTAGTTGGCTACAAAAGTACAAACATAAAGATGGTAACTTTCCCTGTGGGAAATGCAGTATTTGCAAGAATGTCCAGATGTGATAACAAAGGTAATATAAAGGTAATATACACAAAATTAAAGGACATATTACCTGCAGAAGTGAGGGGTGGTAGATGCAGTATGGTGTAAATGTCCGCAATTCTATGTAGGTAAAACCTACAGGGAATATAAAGAAAGGGTCAAAGAACACAAGAGAGATATTAAGAATAATAATCTCAAAGATAGTAGTGTTGCACAACACTTCTTTTAACATCATAATAGTTCAAATACTGATTTAAAAACCATGGGATTGGAATTAATAAATTTGCAAGGAGGAGATGTAGATAGATGTTTATTACAAACAGAGTGTAAGTGGATCTATAATCTTGGGAGTTTAAAACCCAATGGTCTTACTTAAGAGATAAATTTTGCTCCTTTCCTAGGTTAATATTAAAAACATAATTTATGTAAGAACTTACCTGATAAATTCATTTCTTTCATATTAACAAGAGTCCATGAGCTAGTGACGTATGGGATATACATTCCTACCAGGAGGGGCAAAGTTTCCCAAACCTTAAAATGCCTATAAATACACCCCTCACCACACCCACAAATCAGTTTAACGAATAGCCAAGAAGTGGGGTGATAAGAAAAAAAGTGCGAAGCATATAAAATAAGGAATTGGAATAATTGTGCTTTATACAAAAAAATCATAACCACCACAAAAAAGGGTGGGCCTCATGGACTCTTGTTAATATGAAAGAAATGAATTTATCAGGTAAGTTCTTACATAAATTATGTTTTCTTTCATGTAATTAACAAGAGTCCATGAGCTAGTGACGTATGGGATAATGACTACCCAAGATGTGGATCTTTCCACACAAGAGTCACTAGAGAGGGAGGGATAAAATAAAGACAGCCAATTCCTGCTGAAAATAATCCACACCCAAAATAAAGTTTAACAAAAAACATAAGCAGAAGATTCAAACTGAAACCGCTGCCTGAAGAACTTTTCTACCAAAAACTGCTTCAGAAGAAGAAAATACATCAAAATGGTAGAATTTAGTAAAAGTATGCAAAGAGGACCAAGTTGCTGCTTTGCAGATCTGGTCAACCGAAGCTTCATTCCTAAACGCCCAGGAAGTAGATACTGACCTAGTAGAATGAGCTGTAATTCTTTGAGGCGGAATTTTACCCGACTCAACATAGGCAAGATGAATTAAAGATTTCAACCAAGATGCCAAAGAAATGGCAGAAGCTTTCTGGCCTTTCCTAGAACCGGAAAAGATAACAAATAGACTAGAAGTCTTACGGAAAGATTTCGTAGCTTCAACATAATATTTCAAAGCTCTAACAACATCCAAAGAATGCAATGATTTCTCCTTAGAATTCTTAGGATTAGGACATAATGAAGGAACCACAATTTCTCTACTAATGTTGTTGGAATTCACAACTTTAGGTAAAAATTCAAAAGAAGTTCGCAACACCGCCTTATCCTGATGAAAAATCAGAAAAGGAGACTCACACGAAAGAGCAGATAATTCAGAAACTCTTCTAGCAGAAGAGATGGCCAAAAGGAACAAAACTTTCCAAGAAAGTAATTTAATGTCCAATGAATGCATAGGTTCAAACGGAGGAGCTTGAAGAGCTCCCAGAACCAAATTCAAACTCCAAGGAGGAGAAATTGACTTAATGACAGGTTTTATACGAACCAAAGCTTGTACAAAACAATGAATATCAGGAAGAATAGCAATCTTTCTGTGAAAAAGAACAGAAAGAGCGGAGATTTGTCCTTTCAAAGAACTTGCGGACAAACCCTTATCTAAACCATCCTGAAGAAACTGTAAAATTCTCGGTATTCTAAAAGAATGCCAAGAAAAATGATGAGAAAGACACCAAGAAATATAAGTCTTCCAGACTCTATAATATATCTCTCGAGATACAGATTTACGAGCCTGTAACATAGTATTAATCACGGAGTCAGAGAAACCTCTATGACCAAGAATCAAGCGTTCAATCTCCATACCTTTAAATTTAAGGATTTCAGATCCGGATGGAAAAAAGGACCTTGTGACAGAAGGTCTGGTCTTAACGGAAGAGTCCATGGCTGGCAAGATGCCATCCGGACAAGATCCGCATACCAAAACCTGTGAGGCCATGCCGGAGCTATTAGCAGAACAAACGAGCATTCCCTCAGAATCTTGGAGATTACTCTTGGAAGAAGAACTAGAGGCGGAAAGATATAGGCAGGATGATACTTCCAAGGAAGTGATAATGCATCCACTGCCTCCGCCTGAGGATCCCGGGATCTGGACAGATACCTGGGAAGTTTCTTGTTTAGATGAGAGGCCATCAGATCTATCTCTGGAAGCCCCCACAATTGAACAATCTGAAGAAATACCTCTGGGTGAAGAGACCATTCGCCCGGATGCAATGTTTGGCGACTGAGATAATCCGCTTCCCAATTGTCTACACCTGGGATATGAACCGCAGAGATTAGACAGGAGCTGGATTCCGCCCAAACCAAAATTCGAGATACTTCTTTCATAGCCAGAGGACTGTGAGTCCCTCCTTGATGATTGATGTATGCCACAGTTGTGACATTGTCTGTCTGAAAACAAATGAACGATTCTCTCTTCAGAAGAGGCCAAAACTGAAGAGCTCTGAAAACTGCACGGAGTTCCAAGATATTGATCGGTAATCTCACCTCCTGAGATTCCCAAACTCCTTGTGCCGTCAGAGATCCCCACACAGCTCCCCAACCTGTGAGACTTGCATCTGTTGAAATTACAGTCCAGGTCGGAAGAACAAAAGAAGCCCCCTGAATTAAACAATGGTGATCTGTCCACCACGTTAGAGAGTGCCGAACAATCGGTTTTAAAGATATTAATTGATATATCTTCGTGTAATCCCTGCACCATTGGTTCAGCATACAGAGCTGAAGAGGTCGCATGTGAAAACGAGCAAAGGGGATCGCGTCCGATGCAGCAGTCATAAGACCTAGAATTTCCATGCATAAGGCTACCGAAGGGAATGATTGAGACTGAAGGTTTCGACAGGCTGTAATCAATTTTAGACGTCTCTTGTCTGTTAAAGACAAAGTCATGGACACTGAATCTATCTGGAAACCCAGAAAGGTTACCCTTGTTTGAGGAATCAAAGAACTTTTTGGTAAATTGATCCTCCAACCATGATCTTGAAGAAACAACACAAGTCGATTCGTATGAGACTCTGCTAAATGTAAAGACGGAGCAAGTACCAAGATATCGTCCAAATAAGGAAATACCACAATACCCTGTTCTCTGATTACAGACAGAAGGGCACCGAGAATCTTTGTGAAAATTCTTGGAGCTGTAGCAAGGCCAAACGGTAGAGCCACAAATTGGTAATGCTTGTCTAGAAAAGAGAATCTCAGGAACTGATAATGATCTGGATGAATTGGAATATGCAGATATGCATCCTGTAAATCTATTGTGGACATATAATTCCCTTGCTGAACAAAAGGCAATATAGTCCTTACAGTTACCATCTTGAACGTTGGTATCCTTACATAACAATTCAATAATTTTAGATCCAGAACTGGTCTGAAGGAATTCTCCTTCTTTGGTACAATGAAGAGATTTGAATAAAACCCCATCCCCTGTTCCGGAACTGGAACTGGCATAATTACTCCAGCCAACTCTAGATCTGAAACACAATTCAGAAATGCTTGAGCTTTCACTGGATTTACTGGGACATGGGAAAGAAAAAATCTCTTTGCAGGAGGTCTCATCTTGAAACCAATTCTGTACCCTTCTGAAACAATGTTCTGAATCCAAAGATTGTGAACAGAATTGATCCAAATTTCTTTGAAAAAACGTAACCTGCCCCCTACCAGCTGAACTGGAATGAGGGCCGTACCTTCATGTGAACTTAGAAGCAGGCTTTGCCTTTCTAGCAGGCTTGGATTTATTCCAGACTGGAGATGGTTTCCAAACTGAAACTGCTCCTGAGGACGAAGGATCAGGCTTTTGTTCTTTGTTGAAACGAAAGGAACGAAAACGATTGTTAGCCCTGTTTTTACCTTTAGACTTTTTATCCTGTGGTAAAAAAGTTCCTTTCCCACCAGTAACAGTTGAAATAATAGAATCCAACTGAGAACCAAATAATTTGTTTCCCTGGAAAGAAATGGAAAGTAGAGTTGATTTAGAAGCCATATCAGCATTCCAAGTCTTAAGCCATAAAGCTCTTCTGGCTAAGATAGCCAGAGACATAAATCTAACATCAACTCTAATAATATCAAAAATGGCATCACAGATGAAATTATTAGCATGCTGGAGAAGAATAATAATATCATGAGAATCACGATTTGTTACTTGTTGCGCTAGAGTTTCCAACCAAAAAGTTGAAGCTGCAGCAACATCAGCCAATGATATAGCAGGTCTAAGAAGATTACCTGAACATAGATAAGCTTTTCTTAGAAAAGATTCAATTTTTCTATCTAAAGGATCTTTAAACGAGGTACCATCTGACGTAGGAATGGTAGTACGTTTAGCAAGGGTAGAAATAGCCCCATCAACTTTAGGGATTTTGTCCCAAAATTCTAACCTGTCAGGCGGAACAGGATATAATTGCTTAAAACGTTTAGAAGGAGTAAATGAATTACCCAATTTATCCCATTCCTTAGCAATTACTGCAGAAATAGCATTAGGAACAGGAAAGACTTCTGGAATAACCGCAGGAGCTTTAAAAACCTTATCCAAACGTATAGAATTAGTATCAAGAGGACTAGAATCCTCTATTTCTAAAGCAATTAGTACTTCTTTAAGTAAAGAGCGAATAAATTCCATCTTAAATAAATATGAAGATTTATCAGCATCAATCTCTGAGACAGAATCCTCTGAACCAGAAGAGTCCAAAGAATCAGAATGATGGTGTTCATTTAAAAATTCATCTGTAGAGAGAGAAGATTTAAAAGACTTTTTACGTTTACTAGAAGGAGAAATAACAGACAAAGCCTTCTTTATGGATTCAGAAACAAAATCTCTTATGTTATCAGGAACATTCTGCACCTTAGATGTTGAGGGAACTGCAACAGGCAATGGTACATCACTAAAGGAAATATTATCTGCTTTAACAAGTTTGTCATGACAATTATTACAAACAACAGCTGGAGGAATAGCTACCAAAAGTTTACAGCAGATACACTTAGCTTTGGTAGATCCAGCAGGCAGTGGTTTTCCTGTAGTATCTTCTGGCTCAGATGCAACGTGAGACATCTTGCAATATGTAAGAGAAAAAACAACATATAAAGCAAAATAGATCAAATTCCTTATAAGACAGTTTCAGGAATGGGAAAAAAATGCCAAACATCAAGCTTCTAGCAACCAGAAGCAAATGAAAAATGAGACTGAAATAATGTGGAGACAAAAGCGACGCCCATATTTTTTGGCGCCAAATAAGACGCCCACATTATTTGGCGCCTAAATGCTTTTGGCGCCAAAAATGACGCCACATCCGGAACGCCGACATTTTTGGCGCAAAATAACGTCAAAAATGACGCAACTTCCGGCGACACGTATGACGCCGGAAACGGAAAAGAATTTTTGCTCCAAAAAAGTCCGCGCCAAGAATGACACAATAAAATGAAGCATTTTCAGCCCCCGCGAGCCTAACAGCCCACAGGGAAAAAAGTCAAATTTTTGAGGTAAGAAAAAATATGATAATTTAAAGCATAATCCCAAATATGAAACTGACTGTCTGGAAATAAGGAAAGTTGAACATTCTGAGTCAAGGCAAATAAATGTTTGAATACATATATTTAGAACTTTATAAATAAAGTGCCCAACTATAGCTTAGAGTGTCACAGAAAATAAGACTTACTTACCCCAGGACACTCATCTACATGTTTGTAGAAAGCCAAACCAGTACTGAAACGAGAATCAGTAGAGGAAATGGTAAATATAAGAGTATATCGTCGATCTGAAAAGGGAGGTAAGAGATGAATCTCTACGACCGATAACAGAGAACCTTATGAAATAGACCCCGTAGAAGGAGATCACTGCATTCAATAGGCAATACTCTCCTCACATCCCTCTGACATTCACTGCACGCTGAGAGGAAAACCGGGCTCCAACTTGCTGCGGAGCGCATATCAACGTAGAATCTAGCACAAACTTACTTCACCACCTCCCTTGGAGGCAAAGTTTGTAAAACTGATTTGTGGGTGTGGTGAGTCTGGTAGGAATGTATATCCCATACGTCACTAGCTCATGGACTCTTGTTAATTACATGAAAGAAATATCAATATATTGATTCCCCCCGCCCCCTCATGATAGGTATTCCAATTATAATTAATATAGGGCATATTTCTTGCATAATATTGCACTGCAGAATCTTTAAATTTAAGATTAAATAAATACTGCTAATATAGACAGTCATCAGGACTATAAGTAAAATTGGACATATTTCCTGTCAAGTGTTGCACTTTACGGGTCCCACACCCCAGAGGTATGAATAAATGTATGTAAATATATTGTACAAAATGTGCTCAGCGTATGTTTGCGATATTTGTATTACTCAGAAAAGGGTAATAGTTGTATCTATGCTTTATTAAGGACACTCACCAGTTAATAATTACATAGGAACCTTTGTAAAGAGTTTAAATTCCCGGGAGAGATTACCACTAGATGGGAAGTTACGATTGAGAAAGCCGCACAGAATGTGCCAAGCGGCGAAACACGTGTTGCGTTTTTTAATTGATCTGCATAGTTCCGGTTAGGCCTACCGGACTGTTTCTGCTTTCCTTTGGCTATATGGAGCACCTGTAAGACGGCCACACATGCACATACGATTGGAGGGCAACAGGGGAGCAACTTTGCTAACATACCACACCACCGGACGCACGTAGTAAGTGGGACTGCAGCGGGAACTATCCGCTGTGAAGATTGGTAAGAAACATTATCCCGACACATACCCCAGGAGTTAAGGTCCCTTGGGCGAGGGTACATCCCTTAGGAGGTGGTACCCAGAAGGGGTTAAGTGATTGTCGTGGTTACGTGGGACATAATATGGATATTTGATATCACCGTGGTCCCTGCCTGTAGTGGTTGTGTGAATGACTGTGATCAACTGGCTTTACTACTGCTTTACACCTGCATGCCTTGCTTCAAGTTTGTTGCCATTTCATTGCCATATCTCCTTATTGTATGTGAATGATTCCAGACCATTGTTACTAACATTTTCTCACTATGGATACATATAACAAATGAGAATGGATGGAGTGCTAGTACGGATCAAGGTCTAAGTGTGACTGCTACGCAATATCCTCTATCATTGATACTGGATTTGGATTTACAAATGCCGTATATGGACTACACGAGCCCCTGACAGTTTTTTAGGGGTATTATTATACAGGATCCAATGGCCATTTGTTGTTAGTTATTAATTGTATAGGTTTGTTATTTGGTGATCAGTGCTTTATTTCTGTCACTTGTGTCTGAGTAATTGCATGCATTAATAAATTTATTTCATCTGATATATGTTATGGATTATGGTTATCTCTGGGATAGGGGTACCTGTCACCTTGGGACAATCGCACCTTGCACATGTAATTGCTAGATTGATTAACTATCCTAGGATAGGTATGTGTGTGTGCCGGCTAGGACATACTGTTCTCTTTTATTATATATACACATTTCTTCTATGTCTCCTGGCACCTTTGGTTATTTCACTTAGTTAACCAAGGTTACACTAATATATATAGTTTTAGGTGAGCTGCCGCATCACTTCTTTTGTATGTATATATATATATATATATATAGTTTTAGTGACTGTCATGCTAATAAAGTTTAATTTAATTGAATTGACTAAAATGTACTAAATTGTATATATACATATACACACACACACACACTGTATGATTAGGCTACAATGTGTGATTTTGTAAAATTTTGGGATGGTGGTGTGCCGCAGGATTTTACTGCTCGCACTAAATAATAACAAAAAAAAAATCTACCCGCCCGTACGAAGTATTAACAAAAAAACACCTAACCACCCACATAAAGTATTAACAACAAAAAAAAACTAACCGGCCGCAAGAAAACATAATTTATGTAAGAAGTTACCTGATAAATTCATTTCTTTCATATTGGCAAGAGTCCATGAGCTAGTGATGTATGGGATATACAATACTGCCAGGCGGGGTAAAGTTTCCCAAACCTCAAAATGCCCACAATTCATTTTAATGAATAGCCAAGTAATGGGGTGATAGAAAAAAGGAGTAAAAAAGCATACAAAAAAGAGGAACTGGAAATATAATTGTGCTTTCATATAAAAAAATCATAACCACCAGAAAAAGGGTGGGTCTCATGGACTCTTGCCAATATGAAAGAAATTAATTTATCAGGTAAGTTCTTACATAAATTATGTTTTCTTTCATGTAATTGGCAAGAGTCCATGAGCTAATGATGTATGGGATAGAAATACCCAAGATGTGGAAGTCCACAGAACAGTCACTACAAAGGGAGGGATAAAAAAAACAGCCATTTTTCGCTGAAAAAATTAAATTAAAAAATAAGTTTTTCTTATAAATTGAAAGAAAAAACTTAAAACATTAGCAGAAGAATCAAACTGAAACAGCTGCCTGAAGAACTTTTCTACCAGACTGCTTCAGAAGCAGCAAATATATCAAAATAGTAAAATGTAGTAAATGTATGCAAAGAACACCAAGTTGCTGCTTTGCAAATCTGATCAACTGAAGCTTCATTCTTAAAAGCCCAAGAAGTGGAGACTGATCTAATAGAATGAGCTGTGATCCTCTGAGGTGGGGACTGTTCCGCCTCCAAATAAGCTTTATGAATCAAAAGCTTCAACCAAGATGCCAAAGAAATGGCAGAAGCTTTCTGACCTTTCCTAGAACCAGAGAAGACAACAAATGGAGTAGAAGTCTTCCTGAAATCTTTAGTAGCTTCAACATAATATTTCAAAGCTCTTACAACATCCAAAGAATGAAAAGATCTTTCAACAGCATTCTTGGGATTAGGACACAAGGAAGGAACAACAATTTCCCTACTAATGTTGTTAGAATTCACAACCTTAGGAAGAAATTTAAACGAAGTCCGCAAAACAGCCTTAGCCTGATGGAAAAACATAATTTATGCTTACCTGATAAATTCCTTTCTTCTGTTGTGTGATCAGTCCACGGGTCATCATTACTTCTGGGATATAACTCCTCCCCAACAGGAAATGCAAGAGGATTCACCCAGCAGAGCTGCATATAGCTCCTCCCCTCTACGTCAGTCCCAGTCATTCGACCAAGAATCAACGAGAAAGGAGTAACCAAGGGTGAAGTGGTGACTGGAGTATAATTTAAAAGATATTTACCTGCCTTAAAACAGGGCGGGCCGTGGACTGATCACACAACAGAAGAAAGGAATTTATCAGGTAAGCATAAATTATGTTTTCTTCTGTTATGTGTGATCAGTCCACGGGTCATCATTACTTCTGGGATACCAATACCAAAGCAAAAGTACACGGATGACGGGAGGGATAGGCAGGCTCATTATATAGAAGGAACCACTGCCTGAAGAACCTTTCTCCCAAAAATAGCCTCCGAAGAAGCAAAAGTGTCAAATTTGTAAAATTTGGAAAAAGTATGAAGCGAAGACCAAGTTGCAGCCTTGCAAATTTGTTCAACAGAGGCCTCATTCTTAAAGGCCCAAGTGGAAGCCACAGCTCTAGTGGAGTGAGCTGTAATTCTTTCAGGAGGCTGCTGACCAGCAGTCTTATAGGCTAAACGTATTATGCTACGAAGCCAAAAAGAGAGAGAGGTAGCAGAAGCTTTTTGACCTCTCCTCTGTCCAGAATAAACGACAAACAGGGAAGAAGTTTGGCGAAAATCTTTAGTTGCCTGCAAGTAGAACTTGAGGGCACGAACTACATCCAGATTGTGTAGAAGACGTTCCTTCTTTGAAGAAGGATTTGGACACAAGGATGGAACAACAATCTCTTGATTGATATTCCTGTTAGTGACCACCTTAGGTAAGAACCCAGGTTTAGTACGCAGAACTACCTTGTCTGAGTGAAAAATCAGATAAGGAGAATCACAATGTAAGGCTGATAACTCAGAGACTCTTCGAGCCGAGGAAATAGCCATTAAAAACAGAACTTTCCAAGATAACAATTTTATATCAATGGAATGAAGGGGTTCAAATGGAACACCCTGTAAAACGTTAAGAACTAAGTTTAAACTCCATGGCGGAGCAACAGCTTTAAACACAGGCTTGATCCTAGCTAAAGCCTGACAAAAAGCCTGGACGTCTGGATTTTCTGACAGACGCCTGTGTAACAAGATGGACAGAGCTGAAATCTGTCCCTTTAATGAACTAGCTGATAAACCCTTTTCTAACCCTTCTTGTAGAAAGGACAATATCCTAGAGATCCTAACCTTACTCCATGAGTAATGTTTGGATTCGCACCAGTATAGGTATTTACGCCATATTTTATGGTAAATCTTTCTGGTAACAGGCTTCCTAGCCTGTATCAGGGTATCAATAACCGACTCAGAAAAACCACGTTTTGATAAAATCAAACGTTCAATTTCCAAGCAGTCAGCTTCAGAGAAGTTAGATTTTGATGTTTGAATGGACCCTGTATCAGAAGGTCCTGTCTTAGAGGTAGAGACCAAGGCGGACAGGATGACATGTCCACTAGATCTGCATACCAAGTCCTGCGTGGCCATGCAGGCGCTATTAGAATCACTGATGCTCTCTCCTGCTTGATTTTGGCAATCAATCGAGGAAGCAGCGGAAAGGGTGGAAACACATAAGCCATCCCGAAGTTCCAAGGTGCTGTCAAAGCATCTATCAGAACCGCTCCCGGATCCCTGGATCTGGACCCGTAGCGAGGAAGTTTGGCGTTCTGGCGAGACGCCATGAGATCTATCTCTGGTTTGCCCCAACGTCGAAGTATTTGGGCAAAGACCTCCGGATGAAGTTCCCACTCCCCCGGATGAAAAGTCTGGCGACTCAAGAAATCCGCCTCCCAGTTCTCCACTCCCGGGATGTGGATTGCTGACAGGTGGCAAGAGTGAGACTCTGCCCAGCGAATTATCTTTGATACTTCCACCATTGCTAGGGAGCTTCTTGTCCCTCCCTGATGGTTGATGTAAGCTACAGTCGTGATGTTGTCCGACTGAAACCTGATGAACCCCCGAGTTGTTAATTGGGGCCAAGCTAGAAGGGCATTGAGAACTGCTCTCAATTCCAGAATGTTTATTGGAAGGAGACTCTCCTCCTGATTCCATAGTCCCTGAGCCTTCAGAGAATTCCAGACAGCGCCCCAACCTAGTAGGCTGGCGTCTGTTGTTACAATTGTCCAGTCTGGCCTGCTGAATGGCATCCCCCTGGACAGGTGTGGCCGATGAAGCCACCATAGAAGAGAATTTCTGGTCTCTTGATTCAGATTCAGAGTAGGGGACAAATCTGAGTAATCCCCATTCCACTGACTTAGCATGCATAATTGCAGAGGTCTGAGGTGTAGGCGTGCAAAAGGTACTATGTCCATTGCCGCTACCATTAAGCCGATCACCTCCATGCATTGAGCTACTGACGGGTGTTGAATGGAATGAAGGACACGGCATGCATTTTGAAGCTTTGTTAACCTGTCCTCTGTCAGGTAAATCTTCATTTCTACAGAATCTATAAGAGTCCCCAAGAATGGAACTCTTGTGAGAGGAAAAAGAGAACTCTTCTTTTCGTTCACTTTCCATCCATGCGACCTTAGAAATGCCAGAACTAACTCTGTATGAGACTTGGCAGTTTGAAAGCTTGAAGCTTGTATTAGAATGTCGTCTAGGTATGGAGCTACCGAAATCCCTCGCGGTCTTAGTACCGCCAGAAGGGCACCCAGAACCTTTGTGAAGATTCTTGGAGCCGTAGCCAATCTGAATGGAAGAGCTACAAACTGGTAGTGCCTGTCTAAGAAGGCAAACCTTAGATACCGGTGATGATCTTTGTGGATCGGTATGTGAAGGTAAGCATCCTTTAAATCCACTGTGGTCATGTACTGACCCTCTTGGATCATGGGTAAGATTGTCCGAATAGTTTCCATTTTGAACGATGGAACTCTTAGGAATTTGTTTAGAATCTTTAAATCTAAGATTGGCCTGAAAGTTCCCTCTTTTTTGGGAACCACAAACAGGTTTGAGTAGAACCCTTGTCCTTGTTCCGACCGCGGAACCGGATGGATCACTCCCATTATTAACAGATCTTGTACGCAGCGTAGAAACGCTTCTTTCTTTATCTGGTTTGTTGACAACCTTGACAGATGAAATCTCCCTCTTGGGGGAGATAATTTGAAGTCTAGAAGGTATCCCTGAGATATGATCTCTAGTGCCCAGGGATCCTGAACATCTCTTGCCCAGGCCTGGGCGAAGAGAGAGAGTCTGCCCCCCACTAGATCCGGTCCCGGATCGGGGGCTCTCGGTTCATGCTGTCTTTGGGGCAGCAGCAGGTTTCCTGGCCTGCTTGCTCTTGTTCCAGGACTGGTTAGGCTTCCAGCCTTGCCTGTAACGAGCAACAGCTCCTTCCTGTTTTGGTGCAGTGGAGGTTGATGCTGCTCCTGTTTTGAAGTTCCGAAAGGGACGAAAATTAGACTGTCTAGCCTTAGCTTTGGCTTTGTCTTGAGGTAGGGCGTGGCCCTTACCTCCTGTAATGTCAGCGATAATCTCTTTCAAACCGGGCCCAAATAAAGACTGCCCCTTGAAAGGTATATTAAGTAATTTGGACTTAGAAGTAACATCAGCTGACCAGGATTTTAGCCACAGCGCCCTACGTGCCTGTATGGCGAATCCTGAGTTCTTAGCCGTAAGTTTGGTTAAATGTACTACGGCCTCCGAAATGAAGGAATTAGCTAGTTTAAGGACTCTAAGCCTGTCCGTAATGTCGTCTAGCGTAGATGAACTAAGGTTCTCTTCAAGCGACTCAATCCAAAATGCTGCCGCAGCCGTAATCGGCGCGATACATGCAAGGGGTTGTAATATAAAACCTTGTTGAACAAACATTTTCTTAAGGTAACCCTCTAATTTTTTATCCATTGGATCTGAGAAAGCACAGCTATCCTCCACCGGGATAGTGGTACGCTTAGCTAAAGTAGAAACTGCTCCCTCCACCTTGGGGACCGTTTGCCATAAGTCCCGAGTGGTGGCGTCTATTGGAAACATCTTTCTAAATATTGGAGGGGGTGAGAACGGCACACCGGGTCTATCCCACTCCTTAGTAACAATTTCAGTTAGTCTCTTAGGTATAGGAAAAACGTCAGTACTCGCCGGTACCACAAAGTATTTATCCAACCTACACAGTTTCTCTGGTATTGCAACGGTGTTACAATCGTTGAGAGCTGCTAAGACCTCCCCTAGTAATACACGGAGGTTCTCCAATTTAAATTTAAAATTTGAAATATCTGAGTCCAATCTGTTTGGATCAGAACCGTCACCCACAGAATGAAGCTCTCCGTCCTCATGCTCTGCGAGCTGTGACGCAGTATCAGACATGGCCCTAGCATTGTCAGCGCACTCTGTTCTCACCCCAGAGTGATCACGCTTGCCTCTTAGTTCTGGTAATTTAGACAAAACTTCAGTCATAACAGTAGCCATATCTTGTAATGTTATCTGTAATGGCCGCCCAGATGTACTAGGCGCCAAAATATCACGCACCTCCCGGGCGGGAGATGCAGGTACTGCCGCGTGAGGCGAGTTAGTCGGCATAACTCTCCCCTCGCTGTTTGGTGAAATTTGTTCACATTGTACAGATTGACTTTTATTTAAAGTAGCATCAATACAGTTAGTACATAAATTTCTATTGGGCTCCACCTTGGCATTGGAACAAATGACACAGATATCTTCCTCTGAGTCAGACATGTTTAACACACTAGCAAAAAACTTACAACTTGGTTATAATCTTTTTTAGCAAAAAACGTACTGTGCCTCAAAGAGGTACTAACGATTAAATGACAGTTGAAATAAAAAAAAAAAAAAAAAAAAAAAAAAAAATACAAAGCAACGCTTTTATTCACAGTCACTATAAGAATTCTCACAGCTCTGCTGAGAGAATTTACCTCCCTTCAAAGAAGTTTGAAGACCCCTGAGATCTATCAGAGATGAACCGGATCATGCAGGAAATATAAAAGTAACTGACTGGTATTTTTTGATGCGTAGCAAAGAGCGCCAAAAACGGCCCCTCCCTCTCCCACACAGCAGTGAAGAGAAACGAAACTGTCACAATTAAAGCAAAAAAACTGCCAAGTGGAAAATAATGCCCAAATATTTATTCACACAGTACCTCAGCAATGTAAACGATTCTACATTCCAGCAAAAACGTTTAACATGATAAATAGTTATTAAAAAAGGATTAGTGACCTTTAACAGAGTAGTTCCGGTGAAATACCATCCCCAGAATACTGAAGTGTATACATACATGTCATTTTAACGGTATGGCAGGATTTTCTCATCAATTCCATTCAGAAAATAAAAACTGCTACATACCTCAATGCAGATTCATCTGCCCGCTGTCCCCTGATCTGAAGCCTTTACCTCCCTCAGATGGCCGAGAACAGCAATATGATCTTAACTACTCCGGTTAAAATCATAGTAAAAAACTCTGACAGATTCTTCCTCAAACTCTGCCAGAGAAGTAATAACACGCTCCGGTGCTATTTTAAAATAACAAACTTTTGATTGAAGTCATAAAAACTAAGTATAATCACCATAGTCCTCTCACACATCCTATCTAGTCGTTGGGTGCAAGAGAATGACTGGGACTGACGTAGAGGGGAGGAGCTATATGCAGCTCTGCTGGGTGAATCCTCTTGCATTTCCTGTTGGGGAGGAGTTATATCCCAGAAGTAATGATGACCCGTGGACTGATCACACATAACAGAAGAAATCAGAAACGGAGACTCACAAGAGAGCAGACAATTCGGAAACTCTTCTAGCTGAAGAGATAGTCAAAAGAAACAAAACGTTCCAAGAAAGTAGTTTTATATCCAAAAAATGCATAGGCTCAAAAGGAGGAGCCTGCAAAGTCTTCAAAACCAAATTAAGACTCCAAGGAGGAGAGATTGATTTAATAACAGGCTTGATACGAACCAAAGCCTGAACAAAACAGTGAATATCAAGAAGCTTAGCAATCTTTCTATGAAATAAAACAGAAAGAGCAGAGATTTGTCCCTTCAAAGTACTTGCAGACAAACCTTTATCCAAACCATCCTGAAGAAACTGTAAAGTTCTAGGAATTCTAAAAGAATGTCAGGAGAATTTATGAGGACACCATGAAATATAGGTCTTCCAAACTCGATAATAAATCTTCCTTGAAACAGACTTACAAGCCTGTAGCATAGTATTAATAACTGAGTCAGAGAAACCTCTATGACTAAGCACTAAGCGTTCAATTTCCATACCTTCAAATTTAACAATTTGAGATCCTGATGGAACAACGGCCCTTGAGACAGAAGGTCTGGTCTTAGAGGAAGTGGCCAAGGCTGGCAACTGGACATCCGAACAAGATCCGCATACCAAAACCTGTGAGGCCACGCTGGTGCTATCAGAAACACATACGATTGTTCCATAATGATCTTGGAGATCACTTTTGGAAGAAGAACTAGAGGCGGAAAGATATAAGCAGGTTGGTAAAACCAAGGAACTGCTAAAGAATCCACCTTCTCCGCCTGAGGATCCCTGGACCTGGACAGGTACCTGGGAAGTTTCTTGTTTAGATAAAAAGCCATCAGATCTATTTCTGGAAGACCCCACACATCTGTACAATCTGACAAAATACATCTGGATGGAGAGACCACTCCCGCGGATGTAAGGTCTGACGGCTGAGATAATCCGCTTCTAAATTGTCTACACCTGGGATATGCACCGCAGAAATTAGACAAGAGCTGGATTCTACACAAGAAAGTATCCGAGATACTTCTTTCATAGCTAGGGGACTGCGAGTCCCACCCTGATGATTGATATATGCCACAGTTGTGATATTGTGGGTCTGAAAACAAATGAATGGTTCTCTCTTTAACAGAGGCCAAACCTGAAGAGCCCTGAAAATAGCATGGAGTTATAAAATATTGATTGGTAACCTCGCCTCTTGAGGTTTCAAAACGCCTTGTGCTGTCAGAGATCCTCAGACAGCTCCCCATCCTGAAATACTTGCATCGGTTGTGATCACAGTCCAGGTAGGACTAACAAAAGAGGCCCCCTGAATTAAACAATGATGGTCTAACCACCAAGTCAGAGAGAGTTGAATGTTGGGATATAAGTATATCAATTGTGATATCCGAGTATAATCCCTGCACCATTGATTCAGCATACAAAGCTGTAGAGGTCTCATGTGAAAACAAGCAAAGGGGATCGCATCCGATGCTGCAGTTATGAGACCTTAAACGTCCATGCACATAGCCACTGAAGGGAATGATTGAGACTGAAGGTTTTGACAAGCTGAAACCAATTTAATTTGTCTCTTGTCTGTTAAGGACAGAGTTATGCACACTGAATCTATCTGGAAACCTAAAAAGGTGACCCTTGTCTGAGGAATCAAGAAACTCTTTGGTAAATTGATCCTCCAACCATGTCTTTGAAGAAACAACACTAGTTGATTTGTGTGAGATTCTGCTAAATGTAAAGACTGAGCTAGTACCAAGATATTGTCCAAATAAGGAAACACCGCAATACCCTGTTCTCTGATACAGATAGAAGGGCACCGAGAACCTTCGAAAAGATCCTTGGAGCTGTTGCTAGACCAAATGGAAGAGCGACAAATTGGTAATGCTGGTCTAGAAAAGAGAATCTCAGAAACCAATAGTGGTCTGGATGAATCGGAATGTGAAGATATGCATCCTTTAAGTCTACCGTGGACATATAATGACCTTGCTGAACAAAAGGCAAAATAGTCCTCATAGTCACCATCTTGAAAGTTGGGACTCATACAAAACTATTCAAAACTGGCCTGAATGAATTTTCTTTCATTGAGAAAATTAATAGATTTGAATAAAACCCCAGACCCTGTTCCTGAAAAGGAACTGGTATTATTACCCCTGAAAGCTCTAGATCTGAAACACACTTCAGAAAAGCCTGAGCCTTCACCCGATTTGCTGGAATGTGAGAGAGAAAGAATCTTCTCACAGGAGGTCTTACTCTGAATCCATTGATTTTTAACAGAATCTGCCCATGTCTTGGAATAATTTCAATCTGCCCCCCACCAGCTGAACTGGATCGAGGGCCGCACCTTCATGCAGACTTGGGGGCTGGCTTTGGTTTCTTAAAAGGCTTGGATTTATTACAACTTGAAGGTTTCTATTTGGAACCATTGGAACCAGAGTCTTTAGGGGAAGGATTGGTTTTCTGTTCCTTATTCTGTCAAAAAGAACGAAAACGATTAGAAGCTTTAGATTTACCCTAAGATCTTTTATCCTGAGGCAAAAAAAACTCCCTTCCCCCCAGTGATAGTTGAAATAATTGAATCCAACTGAGAACCTAATAAATTGTTACCTTGGAAAGAAAGAGATAGTAATCTAGGCTTAGATACCATGTCAGCATTCCAAGATTTGAGCCATAAAGCTATTCTAGCTAAAATAGCTAAATACATAGATATAACATCAATTTCGATGATATTAAGAATAGCATCACATATAAAATGATTAGCATGTTGACGCAAACGAACAATGTTAGACAAATCAGGATCTGTTTCCTGTTGCGCAAAGCTTTCCAACCAAAAGGTTGATGCAGCCGCAACATCAGCCATAGCATTGGCAGACCTGAAAAGATAGCCAGAATATAAATAAGCTTTCCTTATATAAGATTCAAGTTTCCTATCTAAAGGATCTTTAAAAGAAGTACTGTCTTCCATAGGAATAGTAGTACGTTTGGCAAGAGTAGAAATAGCCCCATCAACTTTGGGGATCTTTTCCCAAAACTCTAACCTAGCCGCTGGCAAAGGGTACAAACGTTTAAACCTAGAAGAAGGAATGAAAGAAGTACCAGGCTTAACCCATTCCTTAGCAATCACATCAGAAATAGCATCAGGAAAAACCTCAGGAGTAACCACAGGAGGTTTATAAACAGAATTTAAACGTTTACTAGTTTTGATATCAAGAGGACTAGACTCCTTAATATCCAAAGTAACCAACACTTCTTTTAACAAGGAACGAATACACTCAATCTTGAAAAGATAAGTAGATTTGTCAGTGTTAATGTCTGAGGTAGTATCTTCTGAATCAGAGAGATCCTCATCAAAGAAGGATATTTCAGTATGTTGTCAATTATTAGAAGGCGGAATAGCAGACAAAGCCTTCTGTATCACATCAGCAATATAATTTTTCATATCAACAGGGATATCATGTACATTAGATGTTGAAGGAACAACAAAAACTGTACTAGTACTGATGGAAACGTTTTCTGCATGCAAAAGCTTATCATGACAACTGTTACATACTACAGCTGGAGATAAAAGATCTCAGCTAATTTACAACAGATACACTTAGGTTTGGTAAAACTATGATCAGACAGCAGGGTTCCAACAGTTGCTTCTGAGACAGGATCAGATTGAGACATCTTGCAAAATGTAAAAGAAAAAACAACATTAAAGCAAAATTGACAATTTCCTTATATGGCAGTTTCAGAAATGGGAAAACAATGCAAACAGCATAGTATATAGAAAGCAAGAGGTAAATAGGAAGTGGGGTGAAAAGATAAACTAATTTTTTTGGCGCCAAGTATGACGCACGACGCAAAAGGAAGTTGAATTTTTTTTTGGCACCAACAACATCCGGAAATGACGCAACTTGCATCATCACAGACGCAACCTCGTGCAAGGAACCCTGGCGTCAACTAAGACGCCGGAAATTACGAACTTGCATCATCAAAGACGTACCTTTGCGTCAAAAAAATTATTGCGCCAAAAATGACGCAATAAATAACAGCATTTTGTTCCCTCGCGAGCCTAATTTTTGCCCGCGAAATTAAAAGACAAAACAGTCAATTTGAAAAAAGGACTATACCCCAGGTAAGACAAATAACTTCCTGTTTCCCAAACTGAAACTGACAGTCTGCAAAAGGAAATACACATAGACCTGACTAATGGCAAATATAAGTAAAATACATATATTTACAACTTTATATTAATACATAAAGCGCCAAACCATAGCTGAGAGTGTCTTAAATAAGAAAAACATACTTACCGGAAGACACACATCCACATATAGCAGATAGCCAAACCAGTACTGAAAAAGTATCAGTAGAGGTAATGGTATATAAGAGTATATTGTCAATCTGAAAAGGGAGGTAGGAGATGAATCCCTACGACCGATAACCGAGAACCTTTGAAAAGATTTCCTGCAAGGAAAACCATAAACTCAATAGGCGAACTCCCTTCACATTCCTCTGACAAACACTGTACTCTGAGAGGAATTGGGCTTAAGCACAAATTTACTTCACTAACTCCATAGGAGGCAAAGATTGTAAAACTGAACTGTGGGTGTGGTGAGGGGTGTATTTATAGGCATTTTGAGGTTTGGGAAACTTTGCCCCTCCTGGTAGGAATGTATATCCCATAAGTCACTAGCTCATGGACTCTTGCCAATTACATGAAAGAAATATTAACAAACTAAACTGCCAACCCCCACATTGCAAAATAATAAAGTAATTAACCCCTAATCCGCAAATTAAACATCAATGAAAATAACATAATTAATCTAGTAACAATTTCCAAAAAAATTATTAATATGTTAAACCTTAAACCCCCACAACACAGACTACCTAATTACACTATTAACCCCTAAACCGCAAAACTACCACAACGCCAACTACCTAATTACAATATTAACCCCTAAACCTCCACCCCCCACAACGCAAAAAATCAATTAAATCACTAAGCCCTCTAACCTTAAACCACATAAATGAACCACTATTATTTTAAAAGATTTAAGATTAAATAAAAAATAACAACTAAATATTACAAAAATGAAATCTGACATTACAAAAAAAACAAACGCTAAAATTACAAAAAAAATTACAGAAAAAAATAAAAGTCTAAAAAAACCCTAAGCTAACCATTGCCCCTAAAGGGTAATTTGCATGGGCATTGCCCTTAAAAGGGTAATCGGCTCTTTTGATGTCCATTAAAATATGGTAGCCAGTAGATAAGGAAACAGAGGTTACAATCAACTTACAAAAGGCTCTCCGAAAGGTAGAGATGAACTGTGGATCTCTGTCGGAAACAATATTCACAGGAATGCCATGAAGTCGTACCACATGCAAGAAAAAAAAGACGATAGTTCTTGGGCAGAAGGCAGTTTTGTTAGGGGTACAAAATGAGCCAGTCTGGAAAAGCGATCCACCACAACCCAGATAACTGTATGGTGGTCAGAAGGAGGAAGGTCCACAATGAAATCCATTGTTATGTGTGTCCATGGTTGTTTGGGAATGGACAATGGTTGGAGCAAGCCGGGAGGTAAGGATAGGGGAGTTTTGTTGGCAGCAAAAGTTGTGCAGGCTTTCACATAATTCTAAGCATCAGACTTCATAGTAGGCCATCATACGTATTGGGTAAGACGCTTAAAAGTCTTTGTTAAACCAGGATGTCCTGAGAGTTTACTATCATGAGCCCAGGACAGCAAAGGAGTGCATAGGTTCAGAGGTACAAAAAAAGATATTGGAAGCCACAGGAGCTTCAGGAGGTTTACTAGACTGGGCACGTTGCAGTCTTTGAAGAAGGGTAGTATTCAGTTGAGCAACCACACATGAGGGAGGTATGTGTTCAATAGGAGCTTCAGAGGAATCACTTGAGTGAGGAAACTGACGGGTTTCCTCACTCAAGTCCCAGGAAGATAAGAGACCACAAAGTTAAAACGGGAAAAGAACAAGGCCCACCTGGCCTGTCGAGGATTGAGTCGATGAGCATTCTCTAGGTAAGTCAGATTCTAGTGGTTGGTGAGAATCTGAATGGGATTGGCGGTGCCTTCTAACCAATGACACCATTCAGTCAAAGCCATCTTAATGGCTAAGAGTTCCTTTTTTAGACAAGTGAAGGCATATATGGCCTCAGGGGACCAATGTTTACAGTCTTTGTTCTGTTTTGTCAATTCCGTGAGAGGAGCGACTGTTTGAGAAAAGTTCTTTATAAATTTGAAGTAATAATTGGAGAACCCCATGAATCTCTAATTCATTTAATGAAGTAGGTTGAGGCCATTCTAAAACTGTGGTGAGTTTAGCAGGATACATGGCACAACCTTCTTTCCAGATGACATAACCAAGGAACTGGATCTGAACTTGGTCAAACTCACATTTTTCAAGTTTGTCTACCAAGGAATTTTCTCTGAGACGTTGAAGTACCTGTCTCACGTGCTTATGATGCTCCTCCAGAGTGGAAGAAAAAATAAGGATGTCATCCAGGTAGACAATAACTGTGTGATTGAGGAGGTCACGGAAGACATCGTTGACAAATGCCTGGAAGACTGCAGGGGTGTTACACAGCCCAAAGGGCATTACGAGGTATTCGTTATGCCCTGATCTTGTGTTGAAGGCAGTCTTCCATTCGTGGCCTGGGAAGATACGGGTCAGATTGTATGCCCCACGTAAGTACAGCTTGGTGAAGAAGCAAGCATTCTGGAGTGAGTCAGAGTACGGTGATCAAAGGAATGGGATAGCGATTCTTGATAGTGATGGTGTTCAAGGCCCTGTTGTCGATGCAGGGTTTGACAAAAAAGAAGCCTGCCCCAGCAGGAGAGGAGGAAGGTCGAACAAGCAGAGTTCAGCAATGATATAACAGTCAGCATATAGCAACAATAACACCCAGGAGAACAGAAAGTAACACCCATATTTGGGCACAGGTGAATGTAAGTGAAGTATATACATAGCTGCAGGGTTCGCACCACAGGAGGAATCCAGACCGGCATCAGGAAGGGAGGGAGCTAGCAGGGATGACGTCACTGCCACACACAGAAAGGAGCCGACATCCCCCTAGGCAACAAGCAGCAAGCGCCGCGTCCATAGCAACAGCTAGAGCGGCGTGACAGGTAGGTGTCTGCAGCACTACATGGCAGGAAATAGTGCTGCCATCTAATGCTCTTGCAAATGGATAACATTATTACAAAACTGTTGCCATATAGTGCTCCAGACACGTGCACACTCCTGAACTTACATCCCAGCTTTTAAACTAAGGATACCAAGAGAGTAAAGAAAAATGTAAAATAGAAATAAATGAAAAGTTGTTTCAAATTGCTGCTCTGTTGGAATCAAGAAAGATTCATGTCCCTTTAAACACAGTTAAATGCAATAATTATTGTTTAAAAAGATAGATAACGCCTTTACTACCCATTCCCCAGCTTTGCACAACCAACATTGTTATATTAACATACTTTATAACCTTGAAACCTCTAAATTTCTGCCTGTTTCTAAGTCCCTAAAGACAGCTCCATGATCACATGCTTTTGTTTTTGCTTTTCACATCAGGGGAAGCTAGTTCATGTGAGCAATTTAGATAACATTGTGCTGATGCCCATGGATTCTAACAACACAGCACTAATTGGCTTAAATGCAAGTCAGTAGATAAAGTCATGTGATCAGGGGACGTCAGAAGATGCTTAGATACAAGGTAATCACAGAGGTAAAAAGTGTATTAATATTACCATGTTTTCTGTGCAAAACTGGGGAATGGGTAATAAAGGGATTATCTATCATTTAAAACAACAAAACATTTTGAGTTGACTGTGCCTTTAAGGGCTCGATTTATCACGTGACAGTGCACAGGGTCATATATATGCACCCCCTGTCTGCCGCAGCTTGCCTCTGGTGGGCAGAATTCCGTTGGCAGAATTCAGCATTGCACAAGAGCACTATTTTGTGCTCTTGTACAACACCGTGCACAGCCAATTACGCACAGGCAGGAGCTATCAATCTCCACGGTTGGACAAAACCAGGGAGATTGAAATTCTCCACTTAAGAGGTAGAGAAGAGGATAGGAAGTGGTCTGATGACCGCTGCTTGATAAATAATAAAGGGATTATCTTTTAAAAAAATAAAAATTCTGGTGTAGCCATCCTTTTAAAATTGGTTTCCCCTAATGTGTTTCCAAATACTTGTTATACCCTCAATGAAGTAAAAAATGTATGGGAAATTATTTCTTTGGTTTGTTTCTGTACATGAAATAGCTGTTTCTGCTAATTGAAACCACAACACAATACAATGGCCAATACTTAGAAAGAACAATGGGAAATTAACCTTTTAGTACCTCTCTGTCACAGCCCCCACTAGGACCATTATTTCTTCTAAACCTTCTTGTTTACATAGTTTTTTTTATAACCAGCACTAAAATACAGAAAGGTGGGGATTACAACAGGCAGAATCAGCCATTTCAAAAGAGAAAATAAATGTCTGTAAACTTAATACACTCCAGTAGCTAAAATGGATCATTGGGAACACATAACACTGTCTCTTTAAGTACACAATTGAATGGATGGGGCAATATATATTTTATAAGGGATTACAATCAGAGTTTAAAGGGATATTCCAGCAAAAATTTAAATAAACATAAATGAATTAAATTACATAATAAAATGTCTTGACAAAAAATTCTTCTAGTGAAAGGTATCAATGTTTTAGTGTTAGCATCTTTCTCTGCATGTGCACATGAAGCATTGCTAGACATGTGCAGCAGAATTTAAATACTGCAGCTGCTCAGAGCACCATTGGGGCTTGTATCATGTCAGCAATTAACAAATTGAGTCATTATCAAATGGTACAAGCACTTTAGGCTCTCTGCGCAAGTGCTGTGTTTAAAATGCTGGTGCACTGTGCCTACTTAAATACACTTCTGAAACAGCTATAGCTCTTATTAGACACATTTTGGCTAATACATGTATATTACAAAAATGCTACTGTTCAAAAATTAAATGCATCCATGTGGATTTCAATTTTGGCTGGAATCTCCCTTTAATTTCCCTTTGCACACTAAAAATGAGTGCAACAAAGTCACTCAATATTGTATTTTACATAATCACAGCTTCCTTTTTCTGAGTCAGATTTTAAAACTACCCCGGTTTCTATAAGTAAAGAAAACAGAATTTAATGATCTCTACCCTCAGCTGCTATTTTACAAGGTTATTAGATACAAAAAAGTAATCTAATAACAGACTGCTAGATTACGAGTTTTGCGTTAAGAGCTGCTCGGTACTAACTTGCAAATTATTGTCACCGCTCACCTACCTACAGCGCTGCTATTACAGGTTTACAAAAACCCGGCGTTAGCAGGCAAGAAGTGAGTGTAGAGCAAAATTGAGCTCCATACCGCACTCCAATACCAGTGCTGCGGTAAGCTGGTTTTACATGCTCGTGCACGATTTACCCATAGACATCAATGGGGAGAGCCGGCTGAAAAAAAGTCTAACACCTGCAATAAAGGAGCGCAAAGCTCCGTAACGCAGCCCCATTGATTCCTATGGGGAAACTAAATTTATGTTTACACCTAACACCCTAACATAAACCCGAGTTTAAACACCCCTAATCTGCCGCCCCCGACATAGCTGTCACCTACATTACACTTATTAACCCCTAATCTGCCACCCCCGACACCTACCTACACTTATTAACCCCTAATCTGCCACCCCCGACATCGCTGACACCTACATTATACTTATTAACCCCTGATCTGCTGCCCCCAACATCGCCAACACCTACATAATGTTATTAACCCCTAATCTCCCACCCCCAATGTCGCCGCAACCTACCTACACTTATTAACCGCTAATCTGTCGCCCCCAACGTCACCGCCACTATACTAAATTTATTAACCCCTAAACCGAACCCTAAGTCTAACCCTAACCCCCACTAACTTTAATGTAATTAAAATAAATCTAAATAAAACCTACTATTAATAACTAAATAATTCCTATTTAAAACTAAATACCTGTAAAATAAACCCTAAGCTAGCTACAATATAACTAATAGTTACATTGTAGCTAGTTTAGGGTTTATTTTTATTTTACAGGCAAGTTTGTATTTATTTTAACTAGGTACAATAGTTATTAAATAGTTATTAACTATTTACTAACTACTAGCTAAAATAAATACAAATTTACCTGTACAATAAAACCTAACCTGTCTTACACTAACACCTAACCTTACACTACAATTAAATAAATTACACTAATTAAATACAATTAACTAAATTACAAAAAAAACACACTAAATTAAACAAAATAAAAAAGAAATTATCAGATATTTAAACTAATTACACCTAATCTAATAGCCCTATCCAAATAAAAAAAAGCCTCCCCCAAAATAAAAAAAACCCCAAGCCTAAACTAAACTACCAATAGCCCTTAAAAGGGCCTTTTGCGGGGCATTGCCCCAAAGAAATCATTAGTATTAGCATTAGTTCACGTGTTTCATATAGATAACATTGAGCTCATGCAAGTGAATTTACCATGGAGACAGCTCTGATTGGCTAAAATGCAAGTCTGTCAAAAGAACTGAAATAAGGGGGCAGTCTGCTGAGGCAATTACAGAGGTAAAACGTGTATAATTATAACTGTGTTGGTTATGCAAAACTGGGGAATTGGTAATTAAAGGGACACTCAAGACTCAACATAACATAATCCTATATAAAAAAAATTAAAAACGAATATCCGCCTGCAACGTACCCCCTTTCTCTTACTTGCTTCCTTAACCTCTTAATCTTGTACGATACCTTCTAGTTTCTTGTGTTAATATGGCTGCCTAACTCCCCCCACCGTTATATAGGGACCTTCTTTTTGAAAGGATCAGCCAATCATGATCCATTCCTCGGACTGAAAATGAAAGCGCGTTCACGGACCGCAATAGAAGACTCCTACAGCTCTTGTAATTACGATCACACTTGGTTTGTAATAAATGCGCATGCGCGATGACGTAGGAAGAGTGTCATCTGAAAATAACATGAACGTGCCTGAAGGGGATGAGTGATGGGGAAGAAGCATGAATGGGAGGAGTTAGGCAGCCATATTTAGTTAGTACGGAAAGCTATAACGATGAGGATTACTTGGACGTATATATAGAAACAAGGCAGGGATGTGGTGCAGGCGGATTATGGATTCTGTGTACACAACATGAAATTATGTTATAGCGGGTGTTGAATGTCCCTTTAAGGGATTATCTATCTTTTAAAACAACACAAATTCTGGTGTTGACTGTCCCTTTAATAACTATTCTACCTAGTTAAAATAAATACAAACTTGCCTATGAAATAAAAATAAAACCTAAGCTAGATACAATGTAACTATTAATTATATTGTAGCTAGCATAGGGTTTATTTTAAAGGTAAGTATTTAGTCTTAAATAGGTATTACTTAGTTAATGATAGTAATTTTTATTTAGATTTATTTTAATTACATTAAAGTTAGTGGGTGTTAGGGTTAGACTTAGGGTTAGGTTTAGGGGTTAATAAATTTAGTATAGTGGCGGGGCGGCAGATTAGGGGTTAATAAATTTAGGTAGGTGGCGGCGATGTTAGGGGCAGCAGATTAGGGGTTAATAATATTTAACTAGTGTTTACGATGCAGGAGTGCGACGGTTTAGGGGTTAATATGTTTATTATAGTGGCGGCGATGTCCGGAGCAGCAGATTAGGGGTTAATATTTTTATTATAGTGTTTGCAATGCGGGGGGGCCTCGGTTTAGGGGTTAATAGGTAGTTTATGGGTGTTAGTGTACTTTTTAGCACTTTAGTTATGAGTTTTATGTTACAGCTTTGTAGCGTAACACTCATAACTACTGACTTTCAGTTTACGTTACGATCTTGAAGTTTTAGGGTGTACCGCTCACTTTTTGGCCTCCCAGGCAGACTCGTAATACCGGCGCAAAGGAAGTTCCATTGAAAAAGGATTTTTTAAAGCTGCGGTAGTTACGTTGCGTTACCCCTAAACCTGCAAAACTCATAATACCAGTTGTAGTGAAAAAGAGCTTTAACGCAGCTTTTTCACTCATACTGCAAAACTTGTAATCTAGCTGAGAGTTTTTTATAAGAACAAAAACCTACAACAGGAGGATATGCAGTTATTATGTAAAGTAAATAAACAAAGCAATAAAAGCAACATAAGGAGCAATGATCTCATGTGTTGGAGAATTTTCTTAATGCACTATTGCTTGAACAGAACTATGTTTTTAAACACCCAAATAAGCACAGTTAAAGTCAGTTTTTGATCGTCAATGCACTTCTGCTACAGAGCTACATACAAATGGTTATTGGTGGCTACACAAATATGCGGCCCGTGAAAGTCACAGTGGCTGTTTTCCCTGTCCCATACTACTAAATAAGTTGTTAAAAAATTAATATAGGTGTGCGTTGTAATTGCTGGACTTTTCCACTTTAAAAGGGATAGTAAACAACAAAAGTGTTATTGTTTAAAATGATAGATAATCCCTTTATTTACTACTCCCCAGTTTTGCATAAACAACACCGTTAACCCCTTAATGACCACAACACTTTTCCATTTTCTGTCCGTTTGGGACCAAGGCTATTTTTACATTTTTGCAGTGTTTGAGTTTAGCTGTAACTTTCCTCTTACTCATTTACTGTACCCACACATATTATATACCGTTTTTCTCGCCATTAAATGGACTTTCTAAAAATACCATTATTTTCATCATATCTTATAATTTACTATAAAAAAATTTATAAAACATGAGGAAACAATGGAAAAAAACACACTTTTTCTTACTTTGACCCCCAAAATCTGTTACACATCTACGACCACCAAAAAACTCCCATGCTAAATAGTTTCTAAATTTTGTCCTGAGTTTAGAAATACCCAATGTTTACATGTTCTTTGCTTTTTTGGAAAGTTATAGGGCCATAAATACAAGTAGCACTTTGCTATTTCTAAACCACTTTTTTTTTCAAAATTAGCGCTAGTTACATTGAGACACTGATATCTTTCAGGAATCCCTGAATATCCCTTGACATGTACCCCCATGGGTTCTGCACAACACAGCTAAAATGCAAGTCAATAGATAAAGTCATGTTATCAGGGGGCTGTCAAGAGTCTTAGATACAAGGTAATTATAGAGGTTAAAAGTACAGTATATTAAAGGGACACTGAACCCAAATTTTTTCTTTCATGATTCAGATAGAGCATGCAATTTTAAGCAACTTTCTAATTTACTCCTATTATCAAATTGTCTTCATTCTTTTGGTATCTTTATTTGAAGTTTAGATGCCTGCCCATTTTTGGTGAGCAACCCGAGTTGTCCTTATTGATTGGACAGAACCAATAAACAAGTGCTATCCAGGTCTGAACCAAAAACTGTCTGGCTCCTTAGCTTAGATGCCTTCTTTTTCAAATGAAGATTGCAAGAGGACGAAGAAAATTTGATAATAGAAGTAAATTAGAAAGATGCTTAAAATGGCATGCTCTATCTGAATCATGAAAGAAAATAAATTTGGGTTTAGTGTCCCTTTTAACCCCTTAATGACCCCTTAATAATCACTTTTCCATTTTCTGTCCGTTTGGGACCAAGGCTATTTTTACATTTCTGCAGTGTTTGTGTTTAGCTGTAATTTTCCTCTTACTCATTTACTGTACCCACACATATTATATACCGTTTTTCTCGCCATTAAATGGACTTTCTAAAAATACCATTATTTTCATCATATCTTATAATTTACTATAAAAAAAATTATAAAACATGAGGAAACAATGGAAAAAAACACACTTTTTCTTACTTTGACCCCCAAAATCTGTTACACATCTACGACCACCAAAAAACTCCCATGCTAAATAGTTTCTAAATTTTGTCCTGAGTTTAGAAATACCCAATGTTTACATGTTCTTTGCTTTTTTGGAAAGTTATAGGGCCATAAATACAAGTAGCACTTTGCTATTTCTAAACCACTTTTTTTTTCAAAATTAGCGCTAGTTACATTGAGACACTGATATCTTTCAGGAATCCCTGAATATCCCTTGACATGTATATATTTTTATTTAGAAGACATCCCAAAGTATTGATCTAGGCGCATTTTGGTATATTTCATGCCACCATTTCACCGCCAAATGCAATCAAATAAAAAAAATTGTTCACTTTTTCACAAACTTTAGGTTTCTCACTGAAATTATTTACTAACAGCTTGTGCAATTATGGCATAAATGCTTCTCTGGGATCCCCTTTGTTCAGAAATAGCAGACATATATGGCTTTGATGTTGCTTTTTGGTAATTAGAAGGCCGCTAAATGCCACTGCGCACCACACGTGTTATATGCCCAGCAGTGAAGGGGTTAATTACGGAGCATGTAGGGAGCTTGTAGGGTTAATTTTAGCTTTAGTGTAGTGCAGTAGACAACCCCAAGTATTGATCTAGGCCAATTTTGGTATATTTCATGCCACCATTTCACCGCCAAATGCGATCAAATAAAAAAAATGCAAAATTTTTCACAATTTTAGGTTTCTCACTGAAATTATTTACAAACAGCTTGTGCAAATATGGCACAAATGGTTGTAAATGCTTCTCTAGGATCCCCTTTGATCAGAAATAGCAGACATATATGGCTTTGGCGTTGCTTTTTGGTAATCAGAAGGCCGCTAAATGCCGCTGCGCATCACGCGTGTATTATGGCTAGCAGTGAAGGGGTTAATTAGGTAGCTTATAGGGAGCTTGCAGGGTTAATTTTAGCTTTAGTGGTGTAGAGATCAGCCTCCCACCCGACACATCACACCCCTGATCCCTCCCAAACAGCTCTCTTCCCTCCCCCACCCCACAATTGTCCCCGCCATCTTAAGTACTTGCAGAAAGTCTGCCAGTACTAAAATAAAATAAAAATTGTTTTGTTTTAAAAAATAATAATAATTCTGCTCTGTAGGATCCCCCCTTAGCCCCAACCTCCCTGATCCCCCCCAAACAGCTCTCTAACCCCCCCCCCCCTGCCTTATTGTGCACCATATTGGGTACTGGCAGCTGTCTGCCAGTACCCAGTTTGAAAACAGAATTTATGCTTACCTGATAAATTACTTTCTCTTGCGGTGTATCCAGTCCACAGATTCATCCTTACTTGTGAGATATTCTCATTCCCTACAGGAAGTGGCAAAGAGAACACACAGCAGAGCTGTCCATATAGCTCCCCCTCTGGCTCCGCCCCCCAGTCATTCGACCGACGGTTAGGAGAAAAAGGAGAAACCATAGGGTGCAGTGGTGACTGTAGTTTAAACAATAAATTTTAACCTGACTTAATTGCCAGGGCGGGCCGTGGACTGGATACACCGCAAGAGAAAGAAATTTATCAGGTAAGCATAAATTCTGTTTTCTCTTGCAAGGTGTATCCAGTCCACGGATTCATCCTTACTTGTGGGATACCAATACCAAAGCTTTAGGACACGGATGAAGGGAGGGAACAAGGCAGGTAACCTAAACGGAAGGCACCACTGCTTGCAAAACCTTTCTCCCAAAAATAGCCTCAGAAGAAGCAAAAGTATCGAATTTGTAAAATTTGGCAAAAGTATGCAGTGAAGACCAAGTCGCTGCCTTACAAATCTGTTCAACAGAAGCCTCATTCTTGAAGGCCCAAGTGGAAGCCACAGCTCTGGTGAAATGAGCTGTAATTCGTTCAGGAGGCTGCTGCCCAGCAGTCTCATAAGCCAATCGGATGATGCTTTTCAACCAGAAGGAAAGAGAGGTAGCAGTCGCTTTCTGACCTCTCCTCTTACCAGAATAAACAACAAACAAGGATGATGTTTGTCTGAAATCCTTAGTTGCTTGTAAATAGAATTTCAAAGCACGAACCACATCAAGATTGTGCAAAAGCCGTTCCTTCTTAGAAGCTGGATTAGGGCACAGGGAAGGAACAATGATTTCCTGGTTAATGTTCTTATTCGAAACAACTTTAGGAAGAAAACCAGGTTTGGTACGCAAAACTACCTTATCTGCATGGAACACCAGATAGGGTGAATTACACTGCAAAGCAGACAATTCTGAAACTCTTCGAGCAGAAGATATAGCTACCAAAAACAAAACTTTCCAAGATAATAACTTAATATCTATGGAATGTAAAGGTTCAAACGGAACCCCTTGAAGAACTGAAAGAACTAAATTTAGACTCCATGGAGGAGCCACAGGTTTATAGACAGGCTTGATTCTAACTAACGCCTGTGCAAACGCCTGAACATCTGGTACTTCTGCCAGACGCTTGTGCAGAAGGATAGACAGAGCGGATATCTGCCCCTTTAAGGAACTAGCTGATAGACCTTTCTCCAATCCTTCTTGGAGAAAAGACAATATCCTTGGAATCCTAACTTTACTCCACGAGTAACCTTTGGATTCACACCAACAAAGATATTTCCGCCATATCTCATGGTAAATTTTCCTGGTCACAGGTTTTCTAGCTTGGATCAGAGTATCTATGACTGATTCAGAGAACCCACACTTGGATAGAATTAAGCGTTCAATCTCCAAGCAGTCAGCTGCAGAGAAACTAGATTTGGATGCTTGAATGGACCCTGTATTAGAAGATCCTGCCTCATTGGCAGTGTCCATGGTGGAACAGATGACATGTCCACTAGGTCTGCATACCAAGTCCTGCGTGGCCACGCAGGCGCTATCAGAATTACTGAGGCCTTCTCCTGTTTGATTCTGGCTACCAGCCGAGGGAGAAGGGGAAACGGTGGAAAGACATAGGCCAGATTGAAGGACCAAGGCGCTACTAGAGCATCAGAGCCGCCTTGGGGTCCCTGGACCTGGATCCGTAAAGAGGAAGTTTGGTGTTCTGACGGGAAGCCATCAGATCCAAGTCTGGAATGCCCCAAAGCTGAGTCAGCTGAGCAAATACCTCCGGGTGGAGTTCCCACTCCCCCGGGTGAAAAGTCTGACGACTTAGGAAATCCGCTTCCCAGTTGTCTACTCCTGGGATGTGAATTGCAGATAGGTGGCAAGAGTGATCCTCCGCCCACCTGATTATCTTGGTTACTTCCTTCATCGATAAGGAACTCTTTGTTCCTCCCTGATGATTGATGTATGCTACAGTCGTGATGTTGTCCGACTGAAACCTGATGAACTTGGCCGCCGCTAGCTGAGGCCAAGCCTGGAGCGTATTGAATATCGCTCTCAGTTCCAAAATGTTTATCGGGAGAAGAGACTCATCCTGAGACCATAGGCCCTGAGTTTTCAGGGAGCCCCAGACCGCGCCCCAGCCCAACAGACTGGCGTCGGTCGTTACGATGCTCCACTCCGGTCTGCGGAAACACATTCCCTGAGACAGGTGATCCTGAGACAACCACCAGAGAAGAGAATCTCTGGTTTTCTGGTCCAATTGGATTTGAGGAGACAAATCTGCATAATCCCCATTCCACTGTTTGAGCATGCACAATTGCAGTGGCCTGAGATGAATTCGAGCAAATGGGACTACGTCCATTGCTGCTACCATTAATCCGATTACCTCCATGCACTGAGCTACAGATGGCCAAGGAATGGAATGAAGAGCTCGGCAAGTGTTTAGAAGCTTTAACTTTCTGACCTCCGTCAAAAATATTTTCATTTCTACCAAGTGTATTAATGTTCCCAGGAAGGGAACCCTTGTGAGTGGGGACAGAGAACTTTTTTTGGTGTTCACTTCCACCCGTGAGACCTTAGAAAAGCCAGATCAATATCCGTACGTGCCTTGGCTCTGGGAAAAGACGCCGCCTGAATTAAGATGTCGTCCAGATAGGGTGCTACTGCAATGCCCTGCGGTCTTAGTACCGCTAGAAGGGACCCTAGCACCTTTGTGAAAATTCTTGGAGCGGTGGCCAACCCGAAGGGAAGGGCCACAAACTGGTAATGCTTGTCCAGAAAAGCGAACCTTAGGAACTGATGGTGATCTTTGTGGATAGGAATATGAAGGTACGCATCCTTTAGATCCACGGTAGTCATATATTGACCTTCCTGGATCATCGGTAAGATTGTCCGAATGGTCTCCATCTTGAAGGATGGAACTCTGGGGAATTTGTTTAGAATTTTTAGATCCAGGATTGGTCTGAAAGTTCCTTCCTTTTTGGGAACCACAAACAGGTTTGAGTAAAAACCCAGTCCTTGTTCTGTAATTGGAACTGGACATATCACTCCCATCTTGATTAGATCTTCTACACAGCGTAAAAACGCCTCTTTCTTTGTCTGGTCTGTAGACAGACGACAAATGTGGAACCTTCCCCTTGGAGGAAAGTCCTTGAATTCTAGAAGGTATCCCTGAGCAACTATCTCTAATGCCCAGGGATCGGGAACATCTCTTGCCCAAGCCTGAGCAAAGAGAGAGAGTCTGCCCCCTACTAGATCCGGTCCCGGATCGGGGGCTACCCCTTCATGCTGTCTTAGTAGCAGCTGCAGGCTTCTTGGCCTGTTTACCCTTGTTCCAGCCCTGCAAAGGCTTCCAGGTTGCCTTGGGCTGTGAAGTGTTACCCTCTTGCTTTGCGGTTGCAGAGGTTGAAGCAGGACCGCTCCTGAAGTTGCTAAAGGAACGAAAATTAGCCTTGTTTTTAGCCTTAAAAGGCCTATCTTGCGGGAGGGCATGGCCCTTTCCCCCAGTGATATCCGAAATAATCTCTTTCAACTCTGGCCCGAAAAGGGTCTTTCCCTTGAAAGGGATATTCACTAAATTAGTTTTAGACGACACATCGGCCGACCATGATTTTAGCCAGAGCGCTCTGCGCGCCATGATGGCAAAACCAGAATTTTTCGCCGCTAACTTAGCTAATTGCAAAGCGCCATCTGTTATAAAAGAATTAGCCAGCTTTAGAGCCTTAATTCTATCCATAATTTCGTCATATGAGGTCTCCGTCTGGAGCGACTCCTCCAGCACCTCAAACCAGAAAGCTGCTGCAGTAGTCACAGGAATAATGCAGGCAATAGGTTGGAGAAGGAAACCTTGTTGAACAAATATTTTCTTTAGTAAACCTTCCAATTTTTTATCCATAGGATCTTTGAAAGCACAACTGTCTTCAATTTGTATGGTTGTGCGCTTGGCAAGTGTTGAAATTGCCCCCCTCTACCTTAGGGATCGTCTGCCATGCGTCCCGCCTGGGATCAGTTATAGGGAACATTTTCTTAAAGATAGGGGGGGAACAAAGGGTACACCTGGTATCTCCCACTCCCTATCCACAATATCCGCCACCCTCTTCGGGATCAGAAACGCATCAGTGTATACAGGGACTTCTAGGAATTTTTCCATTTTACACAATTTCTCTGGGACCACCATGGGGTCACAATCATCCAGCGTAGCTAATACCTCCTTAAGCAGTACGCAGAGGTGTTCCAGCTTAAATTTAAATGCTAAGGAATCTGATTCTGCCCGCTGAGAAACCTTTCCTGTATCAGAAATTTCTCCCTCGGACAGCACATCCCTCACCGTCAACTTCAGAGTGTTGTGAGGGTACAATAGATAAACCTTCCAAAGCTTCTGATTGCTCATACTCTGTTCTTAAAACCGAGCTATCATGCTTTTTAGTAAAAACTGGCAGTTTGGATAAAAATGCAGCAAGGGAATTATCCATGACTGCTGCAAGTTGTTGTAATGTAATAGGGGCCAATGCGCTAGAGGTACTAGGCATCGCTTGTGCGGGCGTGACTGGTGTCGACACATGAGGAGAGGAAGGTGGGCTATCCTCGTTACCTTCTGTTAAAGAATCATCTTGGGCTACATTTTTAAGTGAAACAACGTTATCTTTAAAATGCATAGATACATTAGCACACTTAAAACACAAATGTAAAGGGGGTTCCACCATGGCTACTAAACACATAGAGCAACGTCTATCTGTAGGCTCAGACATATTAAACAGACTTAGACAGCACTCAAAGAATGAAAAATACAATTTGAGAAAAAAACGGTACTGTGCCTTTAAATAATAAAAGCGCACACTTTTTTACTAAATGTTCAAAAATGATCCAATCGTTCTGAAAATCACCACACGATCTTAATGCTTTGTAATGATTGCACAGCAAATATCAAGTCAATTAACCCCTTAATGCCCGAACCGGAGCAACCTAAAGCTGACAACCGGTAAGCAAACTACAGCACTATGCCACAGCAATCTGCTGTGGCCCTACCTTGCCCCTGGGGATTAGTTTGATGAGAAATAAGCCTCTATGAAGTCCTCAAGAAGTTTTAGGACCCTCCACGTGAAGCTGCATGAAGCTGTCTGCAATATGAAGTGCGCAACTCCCTCTCCACTCCGGAGTTGTGGGGCCTTCAAAACCCTAAATAGGTGTCTAAAATTCTGCCATGTGGAATAAAACCCCAAATAACACTCCAAAAGTGATAAAAACTTGTATAGTGATTATATTTTTACTATAAAATAATCGATTGCCCTTTAACAGTGTCCACCAATCATTTAGCCCTCTTAAATAAGCCTTCTTTCTATACTGAGTCTCAGAATATGGCTTACCTTCCCCACATGGGGATTCTTGTCAGTCTTCTAGCATTACTAAGTCTTGACTAGAAAAAGATGACTGAACATACCTTATAGCAGTTAAGCCTGCAAACTGTTCCCCCCAACTGAAGTTTTCCGGTACTCCTCAGTCCTACGTGGGAACAGCAGTGGATTTTAGTTACAACATGCTAAAATCATTTTCCTCTCAGCAGAATTCTTCATCACTTTCTGCTAGAGAGTAAATAGTACAAACCGGCACTATTTAAAAATAACAAACTTTTGATTGAAGATATAAAAAACTACAAACTAACACCACATTCACTTTACCCTCCCATGGAGATGCTACTTGTTAGAGCGGCAAAGAGAATGACTGGGGGGCGGAGCCAGAGGGGGAGCTATATGGACAGCTCTGCTGTGTGTTCTCTTTGCCACTTCCTGTAGGGAATGAGAATGTCCCACAAATAAGGATGAATCCGTGGACTGGATACACCTTGCAAGAGAAATCAAATGTTTATTTAATTTTTATCTTTTTTAAGTTTTTCTGTAGTGTAGCAGCCCCCCCTTAACACCCAACCCCCCACCCTCTCCCAGATCGTTAATATTATTTATTCCCACCCTCTCTTCCACTGAGTCACACCTTGTGCCTCTTCCACTTGTTCAATGTTTTGGCCGGCTTCACACATGCACGCGCACGCACGCTCCTGTGCACACGCATGCTCCCGTGCATGTGCACCCACACGCAATCCCGCCCCCCTCCTCTACTGATGGCCGCCCATGTGCTAACAATTAGTACCTTACATGGTGTGTGCTACCAATCAGCACCTTACATGGTGTGTTCTACCAATTATTGCCTTACATGGCATGTACTACCAATCAGTACCTTACATGGTGTGTGCTACCAATCATTGCCTTACATGGTGTGTGCTACCAATCATTACCTTACATGGTGTGTGTTTCCAATCAGCACCTTACATGGTGTGTGCTACCAATCATTGCCTTACATGGTGTGTGCTACCAATCATTGCCTTACATGGTGTGTGCTACCAAAATGTATTGCAATGTTTCATTATGCATAACTAAGCATTGTATATACAAATCTCAAGGTATTAACTGTCCCTTTAATGCAGCATATCATATACAGAATACAACAACAACATCAACATATCCTCTATTCTTACTACAAAAATAAAAAAAGTACTTATTTTACTGCTGCATGCCTCTATGGTTTTAACCTCTGCAAATATTTTTTTTTAGTTTAACATCCCTTCAAGGAGCTAAATCAGGGATGGGGAACCTTGACCCTCCAGATGTTTCAGAATTAAATTTCCCATGATGCTCAACTAGACTTCATAGTGCCTAAGCATCATGGGTAATGTAGTTCTGAAACATCAGGAGGGCCAAGGTTCCCCATCCCTGAGCTAAATTATGAGCTTCTCTGAATAAGTAGACATTAGAGAAGATTTAACTATATGAAAATTCTGGAAAACTATTAAATGTAGTCCCACAGTATAGGGGAAGCAAAGAAACATAAATTATGCTTACCTGATAATTTCCATTTCTTCTAATGGAAAGAGTCCAAAGCTGCATTCATTACTTTTGAAAATAAGAACCTGGCCACCAGGAGGAGGCAAAGACACCCCAGCCGAAAGCTTAAATACTCCTCCCACTCCCCTCATCCCCCAGTTATTCTGCAGAGGAACAAGGAACAGTAGAAGAAATATAAGGGTGAAAGGTGCCAGAAGAATAAAATAAGGACGCCCCAGATAAAATTACGGGTGGGGAGCTGTGGACTCTTTCCATCAGAAGAAAAGAAAATGATCAGGTAAGCATAATTTATGTTTATCTTCTTAAATGGAAAGAGTCCACAGTTGCATTCATTACTTTTGGGAAAACAGTACCCAAGCTAAGGAGGACACTGAATGCCAAGATGGGAGGATACAATAGGCAGCCCATACTGAGGGCACCAGGCCTGAACCTCTACCCCATAAAAAAACCCTGCTTCGTCTGAAGCCAAGAACATTTTGAAAGGAAAAGCCCCAAGGACACCGACTCTTCCAGAAACCATACTAGAGACCGCAAAATGGACTCGACTGAGCCAACAGTCCTCCAGGAGACACAGTCGCCCAACAGACGGTCCCCCACCACTCACCTCACACTAATGAAGGGGACACCAGCCAAAAACCCCAAGGGGACAAGGCAAAGAAGAACCGAGAAAATCGAAAGGTCCCCTAATCCCATAAAAGGAACACGTCCAACAGTGAGTCCAAATGGGCCCAAACAAGGAAAGGAGGCCACACCTATACCAAGCGAAACCCGGGATAAGACCGGGCACAGAGACAGAAAAGTCTTCTCTCCAACATCCTGCAAGCACTGAAATGCAAACTGAAAGGCAAAGTCCTCCCAGCGTCTGAACAAAAAAAATGTGTAATAAACCCAGGTGAAAAACCCCCATCAGGAGTCCATATCAGGACGACACAAAGGGTACTTGCGAGGAACAAGAAGCAGCCAAGCAAGAAACAGAGTGAAAAAGCAACCCCCAGACAGAGGGCACGCTCCAGGCAACTAAGCAACCGGACCTACACACAGGTCTCTAAAAAAAGGAACACAAAACCTCAATCCAGGCCCCCCCCCCCCCCTGAAAAAGAGAGTATACACTCAGAGCCCAAAGGGAGAGTAAACCCTCTTCTCAAAGAAATGGAGCAAGTTGAAAAAAAATCTATATCCTATCAGACTGAGCTAACAGGATAGACTCAACAAAGCTCACACATCCAGAGGAGACTGTGACCTAAATGCAGCGCCTTAGACAGCTCGGCCATCCTGACCTGCAGACCCTCCCAGATGGACCAACCCAGCCTCAGGGATCCAAAACAGGGAGAACAAAAGAATCCCGAAAACTGGTACAGGAACGAGCGTGAGGATAGCACAGCCACCCCCACAGAGTACAGGTACAACCCGACTCTGAAACAGACGACTAGGCCGTAGACCTAAGGATCAATCAAAAAAAGGCCCAACAAGTCTTACTTGGAGCCCCCCAGGGGGAACAAATAATCCCACCTTTCCACCTCCCATCCAGAATCCCCCCAAAAAGGACTCTATCTCCATAGGGAGGAGAACATCCCCTAAAGAAAGGGATAAGGTCGGAAGGGCAACAACTGTCCTCAAGGCCTGAAGCCATCGACCAATGGGAAGATAAATCCCCAACACAGATGTCCTAGAAAAGGACCCCCCTACAAGTAGCTTGCCAAGCAGAGACACAGCTAACTCATTCGCCTGCAGAGCAGGGAATCCACGGTTACACTGGCAAGCTGACCAAGGGAATGCAACCCTAAGGCGCACCAGAAAATGGACATCCAGCACCAGCAGCTGGGTACGAATCAACAACCCTTAAGGCGCAAAGCCACAAGCTAACCACTAGGTTACATGGGCTGCTTTGTTGCAATGAGTAATATATACTTTGAAAATCTGGCCAACCATGACCAGGTCAGGTAGATGGAGCAAGGACATAGCCTAAGTTCCCACTACCATGGAACACCCCAACCAGCCCTGAGATCCAAGATTCCAAAACAACCCAAAACTGGGTCAGGAAAAACCCAAGCAAAGCCTCAGCAACCGGAAGTCTCAGGGAGGAAAACAGGTCTGGGCACCTAATAGTTCCGGCAAACATTACCCTAGAACACTGAACACCCCAACTGGCCAAGAAGCCAGACACAAGGGATATGGTGCATATCCAGAGTATCCCGATAGCGAGAAGAACTCAAAGCCCCGACCAAAGGAAGGAACCACCCCTAGCTAAAGACCAACGCTCTAAGGAGCAAGGCGAGAAGTCGTATGAAGAGACTTCTCAAAGCCTCAGGACAACACAAGGGATACCTCAAGGTAAAAAAAAAAAAAAAACACCTTCTAGCAGGGCTAGTCTCCCCATCACCTCCACACAAACAGAGGATAGAGGGGAGAGAAAGGCGCTAATATCAGATCTCAGATAGAGTGATGTAGCAGAAAACTCCCCTGACCCGGTCATCTATGACTGAAGGCTATAAGGACTGAAACAATCCTTCCCGCCTTACGGACCCACAGGTCCTCTCGAATGCTTAGTTGAACATGTAAACCAATGATAACCTGAGCACTTGGCGCTTCTACCGAACCAGTCGAGCAGAACAGCGCCTCGTGTCTGAACAGCTGCAAGACCGAACGAAACCAACAGGTCCAGCCTACACTCAGGGTCCTAACTGGCAAGCTGTGTAAATCCTCCCTTATAGGGGAAAAAACAGACATTTTTAACATAGGACTAACGTGTCCAAAACAACTTCCGAAGAAGAACAAAGAGTATCAATCCCAGAAGGTTCCCAAAGGAACAAAACCAAATAAAAGACATCCCATTGGATACAAATAAAATATAAGGCAACCCGGAGGTTAACGCCCGAAAAGACACAGGCCTACCTGCAGGACCAGCCAAACGGAGCCCTATCTTCCAAAAACTGGGAAAGATCTCAATCAAATGGCAATCAGGAGATTACCTCATCCCCACATGTCTAATGAGGTGCACCATTCGAATTAGCAGACTGAAAATCCCCATATCTGGTAACGATAGGGTCATTCAATAACTGAAAAACATGCCTGATCAATACGCGAAGTCACGCAATACTGTAATGAAAGGCACAACACTCAGGGACAGTTACAGCCGCGGGAACTGTAGAGGACCTCCCCAAGGCGGAAGGACTGGGATAATAGGGCACAAGCAAATTCTCAAATAAACGTCTGGACTCTGCAGACGAACAATCACCAACATTGTGTGGAAGCGAAAACGTGCTGCAACCTCCAGGGGGGGGGGGGGGGGACACTCCACCCTGCATGGAGGAATCAGAAACTGGGTTACCCGCATGTGTAGAAGTATGAATTGGTAGGGAACTCACCTCTCGGAGGACAGGACCCCCAGAGGCGGATGGCATAAGGAACAAAACTGGTTGACATGTTTCAACTAGGTCAGTCCAGATTTGTAACCGGACACAGAATCTGAAATCAAAATAGTCTCAGTATCAGAATCCTCCGTAATTGGTAAAGGATATATAAATATGGACTAAAGTAGTAAAACAAAAACAGCACCTGACACCCACAATGGCTGGGGCACTCACCACCTCCTATGATCAGACCCCTGCGGACTAGAATATTTCCTTCACCACATGGTTGGGAATGCGGAAATGGAAAACAAAACGTAAGCACACCCAACACAAGGTGAACCGTACAGTCCAAAAAAGCACGCCCAACCAAAAGGCTGCGACACTTCCAAAGGCCTCTAATGTTCCAAACCCTGAGCCCGTAAACAACATCCATAAGCAGGTTGAATCACATAACAAACATGATTATAAACCCCCCTGTTCAATAACCCCCCTCAGGAGATATTAACCCTCGATTCCAAGATACTAAAAGAGACTCACTGAGACCCTTATGATAAGATAGACTCGCAAGGTGGTAGCCTCTCGGGAAAACATTCAAATTATAGTACAATGAGAAATAAAGTAAAATGAAACGATCTTACTGGAATCTACACCGTAGAACAGGAACAAGTGTGATGGATAGTAGCATCGCCTCCGCCATGGACTTGAGAGAAGAAAGCAGGCAGAGGAATGAAGTTCGACAACGCTGATTGCTTGAGGAGCTGTTAACATCAGTCGGATGGTTTTGCAGAAAGAATCTCCCTGCATCTCTGGAATCTAACTTTCATCCAAGCCCTCACTGAGAGACTGACAGGACTATTAAAACTCATGTCCCATGCTGAAGAGTACTACCCTCCATAAGAGACAAAAAACAAAAAATTAAAAATTCTGACACTTATCTGCCAACCTCCTGGGACGAAAGGCAAAGAATGACTGGGGGATGAGTGGAGTGGGAGGAGTATTTAAGCCTTTGGCTGGGGTGTCTTTGCCTCCTCATGGTGGCCAGGTTCTTATTTCCCAAAAGTATTGAATGCAGCTGTGGACTCTTTCCATTTAAGAAGAAAAAATATCTTGTAGACAGGCATTGGAGTAAGGAAATGCGCAGTACACTTTGTGTAGGTTTATACAATATATAGTTAAATCATTTGTTGCTATTCATTTTCTACATAAGTTATAATATGTTGCAAAATAATAAAAAAAAAAAATCAACAAATACATGCATAATCAACAAATACATGATAAAAATACAATGCAATAGCACTTAGACTGAACTTCAAATGAGTAGTAGATTTTTTTTCTGACAAATTTCACTTATGTCTATTTCCATTTTTCCTGTATCATATGAAATTCATCAGCCAATCAAAAATGTATCTATGTATATTCTGTGAATTCTTGCACATGCTCAGTAGGTGCTGGTGACTCAAAAAGTTTAAATATAAATTTTGTCAATGGAAGTAAATTAGAGAGTTGTTTAAATTTGCATGCTCTGTCTGAAACATTAAAGTTTAATTTGGACCCGAGTATCCCTTTAATTACCTTTTTTGTTAATTTAGGTATAAAATCCTATATTTTGTGTGATTTGATGCTAAATGTGGAACCATATACCATTAAGTTGCAAAATGCAGATACAAATTATATTTATGTATGCTACTAAACAAATTATTTTTTTATTTTATATTTTAATATTGATAGTACTTTGTTGCAATATTTGAAACTTTCTGCAAAGCTAACCAGTTATTCTAAAATTGAATTATCTGCTGAGAAAAAACCCCCATAATTTATGTAAGAACTTACCTGATAAATTCATTTCTTTCATATTGGCAAGAGTCCATGAGCTAGTGACATATGGGATATACAATCCTACGAGGAGGGGCAAAGTTTCCCAAACCGCAAAATGCCTATAAATACACCCCTCACCACACCCACAATTCAGTTTAACGAATAGCCAAGCAGTGGGGTGATAAAGAAAGGAGTAGAAAGCATCAACAAAGGAAATTTGGAAATAATTGTGCTTTAAACAAAAAATCATAACCACCATAAAAAGGGTGGGCCTCATGGACTCTTGCCAATATGAAAGAAATGAATTTATCAGGTAAGTTCTTACATAAATTATGTTTTCTTTCATGTAATTGGCAAGAGTCCATGAGCTAGTGACACATGGGATATCAATACCCAAGATGTGGATCTCCACTCAAGAGTCACTAGAGAGGGAGGAAATAAAATAAAAACAGCCATAATCTGCTGTAAAAAAATTAATCCACAACCCAAAAATATAAGTTTATTTCATTTGAAAGAAAAAGACTTAAATCAAAAGCAGAAGAATCAAACTGAAACAGCTGCCTGAAGAACTTTTCTACCAAAAACTGCTTCCGAAGAAGCAAATACATCAAAACGGTAGAATTTAGTAAATGAATGCAAAGAGGACCAAGTCGCCGCTTTGCAAATCTGATCAACTGAAGCTTCATTCTTAAAAGCCCACGAAGTGGAGACTAGTAGAATGAGCTGTAATTCTCTGAGACGGGGCCTGACCCGACTCCAAATAAACTTGATGAATCAAAAGTTTCAACCAAGAAGCCAAGGAAATAGCAGAAGCCTTCTGACCTTTCCTAGGACCAGAAAATAAAACAAATAGACTGGAAGTCTTCCTAAAATCTTTAGTAGCTTCCACATAATATTTAAAAGCTCTTACCACATCCAAAGAATGTAAGGAACTTTCCAAAGAATTCTTAGGATTAGGACACAAGGAAGGGACAACAATTTCTCTACTAATGTTGTCAGAATTCAGAACCTTAGGTAAAAATTAAAAAGAAGTCTGCAAAACTGCCTTATCCTGATGAAAAAAAATCAGAAAAGGAGACTCACAAGAAAGAGCAGATAACTCAGAAACTCTTCTAGCAGAAGACATGGCCAAAAGGAACAACACTTTCCAAGAAAGTAGTTTAATGTCCAAAAAATGCATAGGTTCAAATGGAAGAACCTGTAAAGCCGTCAGAACCAAATTAAGACTCCAAGGAGGAGAAATTGATTAAATAACAGGCTTAATAAGAACTAAAACCTGTACAAAACAGTGTATATCAGGAAGTATAGCAATCTTTCTGTGAAATAAAACAGAAAGAGCGGAGATTTGTCCTTTCAAGGAACTTGCAGACAAACCCATATCCAAACCGTCCTGAAGAAACTGTAAAATTCTAGGAATTCTAAAAGAATGCCAGGAGAATTTATGAGAAGAACACCATGAAATGTAAGTCTTTCAAACTCTATAATAAATCTTTCTAGAAACAGATTTACGAGCTTGTAACATAGTATTAATCACTGAGTCAGAGAAACCTCTATGACTCAGTACTAAGTGTTAAATTTCCATACCTTCAAATTTAATGATTTGAGATCCTGATGGAAAAACAGACCTTGAGATAGTAGGTCTGGCCGAACGGAAGTGGCCAAAGTGGGCAACTGGACATCCAAACCAGATCCGCATACCAAAACCTGTGTGGCCATGCTGGAGCCACCAGCAACACAAATGATTGTTCCATGATGATTTTGGAGATCACTCTTGAAAGGAGAACTAGAGGCGGGAAAATGTAAGCAGGATGATAACACCAAGGAAGTGTCAGCGCATCCCCTGCTTCCGCCTGAACATCCCTGGACCTGGACAGGTATCTGGGAAGTTTCTTGTTTAGATGAGAGGCCATGAGATCTATCTCTGGAAGACCCCACTACTGAATAATCTAAGAAAACACATCTGGATGGAGAGACCACTCCTCTGGATGTAAAGTCTGGCGGCTGAGATAATCCGCCTCCCAATTGTCTACACCTGGGATAAGCACCGCAGAGATTAGACAAGAGCTGGATTCTGCCCAAACAAGTATCCGAGATACTTTTTTCATAGCTTGGGGACTGTGAGTCCCACCTTGATGATTGACATATGCCACTGTTGTGATATTGTCTGTCTGAGAACAAATGAACGGTTCTCTCTTTAGCAGAGGCCAAAACTAAAGAGCTCTGAGAATTGCAAGGAGTTCTAAAATATTTATTGGTAATCTCACCTCTTGAGATTTCCAAACCCTTTGTGCAGTCAGAGATCCCCAAACAGCTCCCCAACCTGAAAGACTCACATCTGTTGTGATCACAGTCCAGGTTGGCTGAACAAAAGAAACCCCTTGAACTAAACGATGGTGATCTATCCACCATGTCAGAGAGTGTCGTACATTGATTCCGCATACAAAGCTGTAGAGGTCTCATGTGAAAATGAGCAAAGGGGATCGCGTCCGATGCTGCAGTCATGAGACCTAAAACTTCCATGCACATAGCCACTGAAGGGAATGACTGAGACTGAAGGTGCCGGCATGCTGCAACCAATTTTAAACGTCTCTTGTCTGTTAGAGACAGAGTCATGGACACTGAATCTATCTGGAAACCTAAAAAGGTGACCCTTGTCTGAGGAATCAAGAAATTTTTGGTAAATTGATCCTCCAACCATGTTTCCAAAGAAACAACACTAGTTGATTTGTGTGAGATTCTGCAGTACGCAAAGACTGAGCTAGTACCAAGATATCGTCCAAATAAGGAAACACCACAATACCCTGTTCTCTGATTACAGAGAGTAGGGCACCCAGAACATTTGAAAAGATTCTTGGAGCTGTTGCTAGGCCAAATGGAAGAGCAACAAATTGGTAATGCTTGTTTAGAAAAGAATACTACAAACTGGAAACTCTGTGACTAAGTGTCACAGATGACCTATAGGAGGCGCTTACTTAACAGGTGATGTGGGTGACCCTAGTGTAAATATGTAATGATGCACCTATATAAAAATAAAAACATAACTAAAATACAAAATTACTGTAGAATTAATATATAAATTGTTGAAATCAAATATAAACTTAATTAAAAAAATTATTAAGATATATAAATAAAAAAATAAAAATACAATTGTATATATGTAAAAATACACACGTTACACTGGATGATGTCCAATAAAAATGGTGCAAATAAAAAGTCCCAAAATAAGTCCGTCTGAGAAATGGAAAAGTGGAGAAGGCAGCTCTCGGTCTTCACTTCACAAGTGATGTAATTTTCTTTATATGAACAACTGTAAAAAACAGAAACAGAGGCGCCACATGTGTAGATCAATGGATACCAAGACGTAAATCTGGACAAAACACAGGATACTCACAAACGTGAAGGCACTCTCTTGTGCCTGTTAGTGGCAGGCTGGTATTCTAAACAGCAAACCAGCTGGCTGTGTATACGAAACCCCGTCGTGATGTCCTGGAGAGATGAATGTCTTGCAAGGCAATCCTTGCCTGGATAGTATCCTAAAGGTTGGAACAAGGGAAAAAGTCTGGAAAGCCTTCGGGTTACTTAAAAGAGATTGATGCACACACCAGACTTCGTGAATCATAAAACTAGCATTTATTATACAGAATAAAATAGCCAGTAATGTAGCACATTACAGCTGGTGTGTTAAAATCAAATCTCTTATGGTATATAGAGAAGTAAAGCGACGCGTTTCTCGGGAGTGACCCCGTTTCCTCAGGCTTGTATACTCTATGCCTTAATCACCCTTAAATAGGCCTAAGTAACCACATGTTTACAATAAACACTCCCCTTCCTTCCTTTGCTTTAACCAATCAGAACCTTCCTTTCCCCCCCACTCCCACTTGTTGCAGTAATTAGTTATTATTTACTAGATAAATTTGTCATTGAGGGTATGCTATTTGTTCCTTAAAATACGTGTTATATATACAAATGATCTTGAGGTTTATTAACAAAATTATTTTTGCGATCGTTTAGAAAGTTATAACCGGCATTATATAAACAAATAATATGATGTATGTCTAACCCACCAATGGTGGCGAAGAACTATGGGGCTTGTCTTAAAATCTGAATTCAATTGGTGGGAGTCTATTTATTCATGAACTACATTTCCCATGATTCCTGTGAACTCATTTTGTGCGATCGTATAGAGAGTTACAACCGGAATTATATAAACAGATCATGTGATGTATATCTAACCCACCAATAATGGTTAAGAACTATGGGGCTTGTCTTAAGATCTGAATCCGGTTGGTGGGAGTCTATTTGTTAATGAACTACATTTCCCATGATTCCTGTGAACTCCTTTGATGGGTGTGGACCGCACCGATTTTGTATCTACCGCCATCAGCATAACAGATAATGATTTTCATTGCTCAATACTGGTACACACCCATGGATCTGATAGGTTGGTATGGCGTAAACAGACTGACGTCAAGTTTACCAACACTGTTCAATGTACGATCAATGATGGACTCAATATTATGCCCAACAAAGTTTGAATGTCTGATGATAATAACTATATCCGTAATAACAATTATGTGTAAGAAAACGATAAACAATAAAAATTAATATATACGGAACACCAGTGTTATAAAACTATATTCTAAGTTCTAAAGACCAGGGACCCACTCCTAACTGTCCCTCCTAGCTTATGTGGTGAAGTGACAATGTCTCTATGTTTGGTAATGTGCACTGGTGTAGATTAACGTAATTATGTCTGTGTATATTTTTATATACCCTATAAATACCCGAGATAGTAATCTCTGGACGTGGTGATAGTGACATTAGAATGGGAAAAAACTTTAACAATATTTTATATATAGGAGTGAGATATGATCGCACAAAATGAGTTCACAGGAATCATGGGAAATGTAGTTCATGGATAAATAGACTCCCACCAATTGAATTCAGATTTTAAGACAAGCCCCATAGTTCTTCGCCACCATTGGTGGGTTAGACATACATCATATTATTTGTTTATATAATGCCGGTTATAACTTTCTAAACGATCGCAAAAATAATTTTGTTAATAAACCTCAAGATCATTTGTATATATAACACATATTTTAAGGAACAAATAGCATACCCTCAATGACAAATTTATCTAGTAAATAATAACTAATTACTGCAACAAGTGGGAGTGGGGGGAAAGGAAGGTTCTGATTGGTTAAAGCAAAGGAAGGAAGGGGAGTGTTTATTGTAAACATGTGGTTACTTAGGCCTATTTAAGGGTGATTAAGGCATAGATAGAGTATACAAGCCTGAGGAAACGGGGTCACTCCCGAGAAACGCGTTGCTTTACTTCTCTATATACCATAAGAGATTTGATTTTAACACACCAGCTGTAATGTGCTACATTACTGGCTATTTTATTCTGTATAATAAATGCTAGTTTTATGATTCACGAAGTCTGGTGTGTGCATCAATCTCTTTTAAGTAACCCGAAGGCTTTCCAGCCTTTTTCCCTTGTTCCAACCTTTAGGATACTATCCAGGCAAGGATTGCCTTGCAAGACATTCATCTCTCCAGGACATCACGACGGGGTTTCGTATACACAGCCAGCTGGTTTGCTGTTTAGAATACCAGCCTGCCCCTAACAGGCACAAGAGAGTGCCTTCACGTTTGTTTAGAAAAGAGAATCTCAGAAACTGATAATGTTCTGGATGAATCGGAATATGAAGGTATGCATCCTGCAAGTCTATTGTAGACATATAATGTCCTTGCTGACAAAAGGAAGAATAGTCCTTCTTTAGTACAATGAATAGATTTGAATAAAACCCCAAACCTTGTTCCTGAGGAATAACTGGCATGATTACCCCTGAAGACTCCAGGTCTGAAACACACTTCAGGAAAGCTTGAGCTTTCACTGGATTTACTGGGATACGTGAGAGAAAAAAATCTTCTCACAGGAGGTCTTACTCTGAATCCTATTCGATACCCTTGAGAGACAATGCTCTGAATCCATTGATTTTGGACATATTTTATCCAAATATCTTTGAAAAACCTTAATCTGCACCCTACCAACTGAGCTGGAATGAGGGCCGAACCTTCATGCGGACTTAGGGGCTGAATTTGGTTTCCTAAATGGCTTGGATTTATTCCAATTTGAGGAAGGCTTCCAATTGGAAGCAGACTCCTTGGGGAGAAGATTGAGTTTTTATTTCTTATTCTGACGAAAGGAACGAAAATGGTTAGAAGCCTTAAATTTACCCTTAGGTTTTTAATCCTGAGGCAGAAAAACTCCCTTCCCCCAGTGACAGTTGAAATAATAGAATCCAACTGAGAACCAAATAAATTATTACCTTGTAAAGAAAGAGATAGTAATCTAGATTTAGATGTCATATCAGCATTCCAAGATTTAAGCCACAAAGCTCTTCTAGCTAAAATAGCTAAAAACATGGATCTAACATCAATTTTGATAATATCAAAAATTGCATCACAATAAAATGATTAGCATATTGCAATATGCGAATAATGCTAGATAAGTCAGAATCCAATTCCTGTTGTGCTAAATTCTCCAACCAGAAGGTTGATGCAGCCGCAACATCAGCCAAAGAAATTGCAGGTCTGAGACGATGACCTGAATATAAATAGGCCTTCCTTAGAAAAGATTCAAGCTTCCTATCTAAAGGATCCTTAAAGGAAGTGCTATCTTCCATAGGAATAGTGGTACGTTTAGCAAGAGTAGAAATAGTCCCATCAACTTTGGGGATTTTTTCCCAAAACTCTATAGATTTTGCTGGTAAAGGATACAATTTTTTAAACCTTGAAGAAGGAATAAAAGAAGTACCTGGCTTATGCCATTCCCTAGAAATCATCTCAGAAATAGCCTCAGGAATCGGAAAAAAAAACCCTGGAGAAACCACAGGAGGTTTAAAAACAGCATTTAAATGTTTATTAGACTGAACATCAATAGGACTGGTTACCTCAATATCCAAAATAATTAACACTTCTTTAAATAAAGAACACATATACTCTATTTTAAATAAATAAGTAGATTTGTCAGTGTCAATGTCTGAGGAAGGATCTTCTGTATCAGATAGATCCTCATCAGAAGAGGATAAATTATGTTGTTGGTCATTTGAAATTTCATCAACTAAATGAGAAGTTTTAAAAGACCTTTACGTTTATTAGAAGGTGGAAATGCAGACAACCTTCAAAATAGAATCAGAAACAAATTCTTTAAAATTTACAGGTATATCATGCACATAAGAAGTTAAAGGAACTACAACTGGCAATGTGCTATTACTGATGGATACACTAACTGCATGTAAAAGTTTATCATGAAAACTATTACAAATGACATTCGGCAAAATAATTTTAACAATTTTACAACAAATGCACTTAGCTTTGGTAGGACCGATGTCAGGCAGCAATGTTCCAGCAGAAACTTCTGAGACAGGATCAGATAAAGACATCTTGCAAAATGTAAGAGAAAAAACAACATAAAAAGCAAAATTATCTATTTCCTTATATGACAGTTTCAGGAATGGGAAAAAAACATAATTTATGCTTACCTGATAAATTTATTTCTCTTGTAGTGTGTTCAGTCCATGGGTCATCCATTACTTATGGGATATATTCTCCTTCCCAACAGGAAGTTGCAAGAGGATCACCCAAGCAGAGCTGCTATATAGCTCCTCCCCTCACATGTCATATCCAGTCATTCGACCGAAACAAGACAAGAAAGGAGAAACTATAAGATGCAGTGGTGACTGGAGTTATAATTTTAAAATTTAGAACCTGCCTTAAAAAAAGACAGGGCGGGCCGTGGACTGAACACACTACAAGAGAAATAAATTTATCAGGTAAGCATGAATTATGTTTTCTCTTGTTAAGTGTGTTCAGTCCACGGGTCATCCATTACTTATGGGATACCAATACCAAAGCTAAGTACACGGATGATGGGAGGGACAAGGCAGGAACATTAAACAGAAGGAACCACTGCCTGTAGAACCTTTCTCCCAAAACCAGCCTCCGAAGAAGCGAAAGTGTCAAATTTTTAAAATTTGGAAAAAGTATGAAGTGAAGACCAAGTTGCAGCCTTGCAAATCTGTTCAACAGAGGCCTCATTCTTAAAGGCCCAGGTGGAAGCCACAGCTCTAGTGGAATGAGCTGTAATTCTTTCAGGAGGCTGCTGTCCAGCAGTCTCATAGGCTAAACGTATTATGCTACGAAGCCAAAAAGAGAGAGAGGTAGCCGAAGCCTTTTGACCTCTCCTCTGTCCAGAGTAAACGACAAACAGAGAAGAAGTTTGTCTAAAATCTTTAGTTGCCTGTAAGTAGAACTTCAGAGCACGGACCACGTCTAGATTATGCAAAAGACGTTCCTTCTTTGAAGAAGGATTAGGACATAATGATGGAACAACAATCTCTTGATTGATATTCCTGTTAGAAACAACCTTAGGTAAAAACCCAGGTTTAGTACGCAGTACTACCTTGTCTGAATGAAAGATCAGATAAGGAGAATCACAATGTAAGGCAGATAACTCAGAGACTCTTCGAGCCGAGGAAATAGCCATCAAAAACAAAACTTTCCAAGATAAAAGCTTAATATCAATGGAATGAAGGGGTTCAAACGGAACACCCTGAAGAACTTTAAGAACCAAGTTTAAGCTCCACGGAGGAGCAATAGCTTTAAACACAGGCTTAATTCTAGCCAAAGCCTGACAAAAAGCCTGGACGTCTGGATTCTCTGCCAGACGTTTGTGTAAAAGAATAGACAGAGCGGAAATCTGTCCTTTTAGCGAACTAGCGGATAAACCCTTTTCTAAACCCTCTTGTAGAAAAGCCAAAATCCTAGGAATCCTAACCTTACTCCATGAGTAACTCTTGGATTCGCACCAATATAAATATTTACACCATATCTTATGGTAAATTTTTCTGGTCACAGGTTTCCTAGCCTGTATTAATGTATCAATAACCGAATCCGAAAACCCACGCTATGATAGAATCAGGCGTTCAATTTCCAGGCAGTCAGCCTCAGAGAAATTAGGTTTGGATGGTTGAAAGGACCCTGAATTAAAAGGTCCTGCCTCAGAGGAAGAGACCATGGTGGACAGGACGACATGTCCACTAGGTCTGCATACCAGGTCCTGCGTGGCCACGCAGGCGCTATCAGAATTACCGATGCCCTCTCCTGTTTGATCCTGGCAATCAGCCGAGGTAGCAATGGAAATGGTGGAAACACATAAGCTATGTTGAAAACCCAAGGGGCTGCTAATGCATCTACCAGCACCGCTCCCGGGTCCCTGGACCTGGATCCGTAACAAGGAAGCTTCACGTTCTGGCGAGATGCCATGAGATCCAGATCCGGTTTGCCCCAACGACGAATCAGTTGAGCAAATACCTCCGGGTGAAGTTCCCACTCTCCCGGATGAAAAGTCTGGCGACTTAGGAAATCCGCCTCCCAGTTCTCTACACCTGGGATGTGAATCGCTGACAGGTGGCAAGAGTGAGACTCTGCCCAGCGAATTATCTTCGAGACTTCCAACATCGCTAGGGAACTCCTGGTTCCCCCTTGATGATTGATGTAAGCCACAGTCGTGATATTGTCCGACTGAAATCTGATGAACCTCAGCTTTGCTAACTGAGGCCAAGCCAGAAGAGCATTGAATATTGCTCTTAATTCTAGAATGTTTATTGGGAGGAGTTTCTCCTCCTGAGTCCACGATCCCTGAGCCTTCAGGGAATTCCAGACTGCTCCCCAGCCTAGAAGGCTGGCATCCGTTGTTACAATCGTCCAATCTGGCCTGCGAAAGGTCATTCCTTTGGACAGATGAACCGGTGACAACCACCAGAGAAGCGAATCTCTGGTCTCCTGGTCCAGATTTAGCAAAGGGGACAGATCTGAGTAATCCCCGTTCCATTGACTGAGCATGCATAGTTGCAGCGGTCTGAGATGCAGGCGCGCAAATGGCACTATGTCCATTGCCGCTACCATTAAGCCGATTACCTCCATGCACTGAGCTACCGATGGGCTTGGAATGGAATGAAGGACACGGCAAGCATTGAGAATCTTTGATAACCTGGACTCCGTCAGGTAAATCTTCATCTCTACAGAATCTATAAGAGTCCCTAGAAAAGGAACCCGTGTGAGTGGTAACAGAGAACTCTTTTCCACGTTCACTTTCCACCCATGCGACCTCAGAAATGCTAGAACTATCTCTGTATGAGACTTTGCATTTTGAAAACTTGACGCTTGTATCAGAATGTCGTCTAGGTACGGAGCCACCGCTATGCCTCGTGGTCTTAGTACCGCCAGAAGTGAGCCCAGAACCTTCGTAAAAATTCTCGGGGCCGTGGCTAACCTGAAGGGAAGAGCCACAAACTGGTAATGCCTGTCTAGAAAGGCAAACCTCAGGTACTGATAATGATCTTTGTGAATCGGTATATGAAGGTAAGCATCCTTTAAGTCCACCGTGGTCATATATTGACCCTCTTGGATCATGGGTAGGATGGTTCGAATGGTTTCCATCTTGAACGATGGTACCCTTAGGAATTTGTTTAAGATCTTTAAGTCCAAGATTGGTCTGAAGGTTCCCTCTTTTTTGGGAACCACAAATAGATTTGAGTAAAATCCTTGTCCCTGTTCCGATCGCGGAACTGAGTGGATCACCCCCATGATTAAGAGGTCTTGTACACATTGTAGAAATGCCTCTCTCTTTACTAGGTTTGTCGATAACCTCAAAAGATGGAACCTCCCTTGTGGAGGAGAGGATTTGAAATCCAGAAGGTATCCCTGAGATATAATCTTTAACGTCCAGGGATCCTGCACATCTCTTGCCCAAGCCTGGGCAAAGAGAGAAAGTCTGCCCCCCACTAAATCCGTCTCTGGATAGGGGGCCCTGACTTCATGCTGTCTTAGGGGCGGGAGTAGGCTTTCTGGCCTGCTTGCCCTTGTTCCTTGACTGGTTGCCTTTCCAACCTTGTCTGTAACGAGCAGTAGTTCCTTCCTGTTTTGGAGCGGAGGAAGTCGATGCTGCTCCTGCCTTGAAGTTACGAAAGGCACGAAAATTAGACTGTTTGGCCATTGGTTTGGCCCTGTCCTGAGGAAGGGCGTGGCCCTTACCTCCCGTAATGTCAGCAATAATTTCCTTCAAGCCGGGCCCGAATAAGGTCTGCCCTTTGAAAGGAATGTTAAGTAGTTTAGACTTGGAAGTTACATCCGCTGACCAGGATTTAAGCCAGAGCGCTCTGCGTGCCTGTATGGCGAATCCGGAATTTTTAGCCGTAAGTTTGGTTAGATGTACTACGGCATCTGAAACAAACGCATTAGCTTGCTTAAGGGTTCTAACTTTGCTCAAGGCCTCATCCAACAGCTCTGTGCGAATCGCCTCTTCCAGAGATGCCGCTGCAGCCGTGACAGGCGCAATGCATGCAAGAGGCTGCAATATAAAACCCTGTTGAACAAACATTTTCTTAAGATAACCCTCTAATTTTTTATCCATTGGATCTGAGAAAGCACAGCTATCCTCCACCGGGATAGTGGTACGCTTGGCTAACATAGAAACTGCTCCCTCCACCTTAGGGACCGTCTGCCATAAGTCTCGTGTGGTGGCGTCTATAGGGAACATTTTTCTAAATATCGGGGGAGGGGAAAAAGGCACACCGGGTCTATCCCACTCCTTACTGATAATTTCTGTAAGTCTTTTTGGTATAGGAAAAACGTCAGTACACACCGGTACCGCATAGTATCTATCCAACCTACACAATTTCTCTGGAATTGCCACTGTGTTGCAATCATTCAGAGCCGCTAATACCTCCCCTAGTAACACACGGAGGTTCTCAAGCTTAAATTTAAAATTTCTGAATCCGGTCTCCCCGAATCAGAACCGTCACCGACAGAATGAAGCTCACCGTCCTCATGTTCTGCAAGTTGTGACGCAGTATCAGACATTGCTCTCGTATCATCAGCGCGCTCTGTCCTTAACCCAGAGCTATCGCGTTTGCCCCTTAATTCGGGCATATTATATAATACTTCTTTCATAACATTAGCGATATCATGTAAAGTGATTTGTAAGGGCCTAGATGTACTAGGTGTCTCAATCCTACGCATCTCCCGAGCGGGAGACGCAGGTACTGACACGTGAGGAGAGTTAGGCGGCATAACTTCCCCCTCGTTGTCTGGTGATAGCATCTTTATCAGTACAGATTGACTTTTATTCAAAGCAATATTAATACAATTGGTACACATCGTTCTATTGGGCTCCACATTGGCTTTTGAACATGATGAACAAACAGTTTCCTCTGAATCAGACATGTTTAAAACAGACTTAGCAATGAAAATAACAAGCTTGGAAATCACTTTCAATAAGTTTTACAAGCAATATAAAAAACGCTGCAGTGCTTCAAAAATACAGATATAATTAAACAATTCTTAACAAGAAGTGTACTATTAGCAGAGGATTGCACCCATTAGCAAAAGGATGATTAACCCCTCGATACCCAAAACGGATAAAACAGATATCAATTAAGATTTAACGCTTTTAATCACAGTCAACACACTGTCACAGATCTGCTGTGACTGATTACCTCCCTCACAAATTAAATTTGCAGACCCCTGAGCTCTCTAGAGACGTCCTGGATCAAGGAGGAAGAAGCAGAAAGACTGTGCAATAATTTTAACTGCGCAACAAGGCGCTAAAACAAGGGCCCTCCCACTCCAATCACAACAGTGGGAGCCCTGATATAACGGTTTCCATGCAGAAAAATATGTTAGCCATGTGGAAAAAATCATGCCCAAAGCGATTTATCACCAAAGTACCTCACAAAAAAACGAATAACATGCCAGTAAACGTTTATTAAAAAACAACATTTTTCAATGTCATGCAAAGCTATCACTAAGCCTGCTACCAGTCGCTGCCACTGCAGAGAAGGCTTAAGTATTATTTCAGTGTTAACAGTATTTTCTCAGTCAAATTCTAGTCCCTAGAATAAAACTCGACTGCGCATACATTTATCAGCCTGATACCAGTTGCTACTACTGCATTTAAGGCTGTACTTACATCATACGGTAACAGCAGTATTTTCTTAGTCAATTCCATTCCCAGAAAATAAAGTACCGCACATACCTCATTTGCGGAGGACCCCGCATGCTATTCCCAGTCTGAAGTTACCCCACTCCTCAGAATGTCGAGAACAGCCAGTGGATCTTAGTTACGCATGCTAAGATCATAGATAAAAAAACGCAGGCAGTTTCTTCTTCCAAATACTGCCTGAGATAGAAAAACAGCACACTCCGGTGCCATTTAAAATAACAAACTTTTGATTGAAGAATAGTTAATAGTTAATAGTTAAGTAAAAACTCCAGCTCCTCTCGCGACCTCCTTCTTTGTTGAGGGTTGCAAGAGAATGACTGGATATGACATGTGAGGGGAAGAGCTATATAGCAGCTCTGCTTGGGTGATCCTCTTGCAACTTCCTGTTGGGAAGGAGAATATATCCCATAAGTAATGGATGACCCGTGGACTGAACACACTTAACAAGAGAAAAGCAAATAGCATAGGCCTCTGATAGAGAAAAAATCAAGAGGCAAACATCAATGGGGTATTGAAATAATGAAAAAGTTTTGACGCCAGGTATGACGCACAACATAACGTAAACTTTTTGGCGCCAAAAATAAACGGAAATGACACACTTGCGCCACTAATGACGCAACCGTGTAAAAAGGTCTCGGCGTCAAGTATGACGCCGGAATTGACGAAGTTGCGTCAGACGTATTTTTCTGCGCCAAAAATATTTTCGCGCCAAGAATGACGCAATAAAGTTTAGCATTTGACGCACCCGCGGGCCTAATGCCACCCGCAATTTGCAAGAAGTAGTCAATTGAAAAAAGACTAAACCCCAGGCAAGAAAACATTTTCTATAAAAGATGTTTATATTACCCAAATATGAAACTGACAGTCTGCAGAAGGAAATACATGAACCTGACTCATGGCAAATATAAGTACAATACATATATTTAGAACTTTATATAAATGCATAAATTGCCAAACCATAGCTGAGGTGTCTTAAGTAATAAAAAAAACATACTTACCAAAAGACACCCATCCACATATAGCAGATAGCCTAACCAGTACAGAAACAGTTATCAGTAGAGGTAATGGTAAATTGAGAGGATATCGTCGATCTGAAAAGGGAGGTAGGAGATGAATCTCTACGACCGATAACAGAGAACCCATGAAATAGCCCCCGTTAGGGAAATCATTGTATTCAATAAGTGATACTCACTTCACGTCCCTCTGACATTCGCTGTACTCTGAGAGGAATCGGGCTTCAACAATGCTGAGAAGCGCATATCAACGTAGAAATCTTAGCACAAACTTACTTCACCACCTCCATAGGAGGCAATGTTTGTAAAACGGAATTGTGGGTGTGGTGAGGGGTGTATTTATAGGCATTTTGAGGTTTGGGAAACTTTGCCCCTCCTGGTAGGATTGTATATCCCATATGTCACTAGCTCATGGACTCTTGCCAATTACATGAAAGAAATAATTATATGATTTGACATTTATCAATGAAAAAAAAGTGATTAACTGAGCACTTGAGAGTCTTAAAAGTCAATAAGAACCTTTTAAATGCCTTTGATGTTGCAAGTGAGAAACTTTAATTCTTCAATAATGATAGTTTCCAGCAAACATAACAAGAGATGAAACCACTAGTGCAACACTGTTTCAGCATTAGCACATTAGAACAGAATTTCGCTCTATACAAATCCACTCTGATAAAAAGCAGGAACTGAAGATTAATAATATTTATTAATACAATGATTAAGTCACTAGGGGCACAAAGTGATATGACACCATTTGCAGCAGACACTGCGAGTAGCAGAGTTTGTATGGTTTGAGAAGCGAATTCAGAGCGGTTAGTCACCGTTTGTTGTTGCAGTGATCATATGATGTCCCTTCCCCATGACGTGTCCAACATAGGTTTTACCTTGGCGGCTTTCTCAAGGAAAGAGCACAATTCTTTGAGCTCTCGTAGCTTGGCCCCGTGAGGTTGTTTCATTAAAAACTAATGTGTTTTTGTTCATGTTGAAATAGTGTTGCAACATGCACTAGTGGTTTAATTTATCTTGTTTGGTGTTGACTTCAAGACAGTGGGGTATTTAGGTTCTTTGCTGCCCTGGGCCCTCAAAATTCTAATGCCCTCCCCCAGGTTTTAGGCATTTTTTGGCAATAATAGTTTTTGGTGAGGGTGTAACGTGACTTTTTTTATGGCATTTCAATTGTTCATGTTCAAGTGCACATGGGTGTATATATGTGTGTGAGTCTATATTGTGTATAGTGTGTGTGTGTATTGCAGTGAGTGTGTAGTGCAGAGTGTGTGTATGTGTGGGTGTAGTGAGTGTGTGTGTAGCGAGACTCAAAAAGTACTGCCCCCCTAGGCAAGTGCCTTGTTTGCCTAGGCCAAAATATGCCCCTGCTTCAAGAGATACGTATGTTTGCTGGAAACTATAATTTTTGAAGAACTGTGGAAGTTTCTTAATTGCAACATCGGAGGCATTTAAAAGGTTCCTATTGACTCTCAAGTGCTTAGTTTATTATCACTTTTTTCTTTGATTTATTTGTTCACTTTTGTGATTATACATTGATTGTGATGCACTTATTTTGCGTATTATGATTTGACATTCAAAAAGAAAGAGCGCAAGTATACACCAAAAACTATATATTCCAAATTTTATTGGGTACTTGTGTAAAGTTAATATAATTTTAGGGCAATCGTGTTAAAATGGATTCAAGTAACTGATAATATCACCTAGAAAAATCACAGATGAAACATTTCTAAGTTTAGCAAAAAATGTAACTCAGGAATAGAAAATTGCATTTTCCTGTGCAACAATGTGCTCCAGGGAGACAATGAATGGGAAATATTCTCAATGTCACTACCAATGTCATTCAGTATTGTACATACAATTACAATGGAGCCTCCTTTAGCCTGTCCTTTCAAACATTGCAAAAGACAGATTTTTTTTGTCGCTGTTGGCGATGATTACTGAAGTGAAACCAATAGTATCTGCTAATTCCCACAATCTCCAGTTCTCAAAATATGTTCCTAGAGCCCACATTATTACTCAGAAAAACAAATGTGTTGTAAAAACAAATTGAACAACTATTATTAGAAGCAAAATGTGTATTTTTTAATTCTCTTCATTTTATTAACCTGCATTGGGTGTATGGAATATGATAAAAAACAAGAATGATATATTATTAAATAAAAAACAACCATGAATTTAAATAAGCAGCTATTAATCTGACAGAAAAATCTGGTCTATACAGTAAACATATAAGCAAAAACAATCAGTGCATAGTAATATAATGATATATATATAAATAAATATTTATTCAACACTTTTCTTCTCCAAACTAAAACCATCCCATCATCTAAACTGACCTTGCCCAAGATGTGTATGGTTTGAATTTAACAGTTAACTTTACTGTGAGATCTTACTGGTATTGAACATGTAAAAAGCAACCTACAATAGGAAATAAGGGATTTGTTCATAATTCTACAAATTGACTACATTTTATAATAGAAGTAAATTGAAAAGTTGTTTGAAATTGTATGAAAAAAAAATTTTTTTTTATAGTTTCATGCCCATTTAAAGGGACGTGAAATCCAAAAATGTTCTCTTGTTATTCAGAGAATACAAATACTTCTATTATTAATTATTTTTTTGTTCTTAGGTTATTCTTTGTTGAAGAGATACCTAGGTAGGGAGCGTGCACATGTCTGAAGCACTATATGACATGAAATAGTGCTGCCATCTAGTGCTCTTGCTAATGTTTAACATTGTTGCAAAACTCGTGCACACTCCTGAGCTTAAAGGGACAGTCTACACCAGAATTTTTATTGTTTAAAAAGATAATCCCTTTATTACCCATTCCCCCGTTTTGCATAACCAACAGTTATATTTATATACTTTTTACCTCTGTGATTACCTTCTATCTAAGCCTCTGCAGACTGCCCCTTATTTTAGTGCTTTTAACAGAGATGCAGGTTAGCTAATCAGTACATACTCCTAAATAACTCCACGGGAGTGAGCACAATGTTATCTATATGACACACATGAACTAGTACTGTCTAACTGTGAAAAACTTTCAAAATGCTCTGAGCTAAGAGGTGGTTTTCAACAGTTTAGACATCAGTTTGAGCCTACCTAGGTTTAGCTTTTCAAAAATACCACCAAGGGAACAAAGCAAATTTAATGATTAAAGTCAATTGGAAAGTTGTTTAAAACTGCATGCCCTATGTGAATCATGAAAGTTTAATTTTGACAAGACTATCCATCTAAATCCCCGCCTTTCAACAAAGGATAACAATATACTGAATCACATATGATAATAGAAGTAAATCAGAAAGTTGTTTAAAGTAGAATTCTCTATCTGAATCATGAAAGAAACATTTAGGAAATTATATTTATACAGCTTCTGATAAAGCTAATTCTAAAGCTAATTGTAAAATTTTATCGGTACATATTTAATCACTACACTGCCCCCCCCCCCCCCCACACGCCTTCCCCCTCTCCCCACTTACATCTTCCCCCCCCCTTTTTTTTTTTTTTCTCTTTTCCTCTCTTCTCTTCTTTTCTCTCCCCTCTCCCTGCCTGAAGCTCTATTTCTCTTCCTACTCTCACTTTTTCAAGCCTTACGAAAGGTAAGGTAGCAACATCAGGAATTAACCAAGTCTCGGTTGTATGTACTGGAAAGCCGAGCTGTTATCAGAAATTTTTAACCAAAGATCCTGATGTTAGGTTCCAGAGTTTGAGTTTATCTGTTAATACTGAGTCTATAACATAGCGAGCGCTTTGGCTTGCAGAAACAAGCTTGAAAATAATGGACTACCTACTAATGCCTCACTAAGTGAGGAGAAACAAAATAATGGACACATGGACATAACTAGCGAACAACCTAAATGAATAGAGGAGTTCTGTATTAAGTCACTTACCAAATATGCTGAAACAGCTGTAACCATGAACAAAGAAATGTACCTGTGTTAATAATGTTGTTCTTAATTTCTCTTCAATAAAGCTTGTTTGAAAACTAAAAAAAAAACTTTAGAACGATCAACTTAGCAGGTGAAAAGAAAATGCAAATCCATCCTTTCTGGTTGAGATCATTCTTCAGTTATCTAAAAGGTTGGAGCTTATTAAGCAAATTAAAACAAAACCAACATTTAAAAATAATTTTGGGGAAAAAAAATGATTGCAATCTTAATATTTAAGCTAAGTGACTCTCTGGTTCATATGAACATTTAAAGTGACATGCTAATGTATATAAATGGCATGCTCTAATTCATTAAGGTATATACTTTTTGCAATAAAGGGATAGTCTACACCAGAATATTTATTGTTTTAAAAGATAGATAATCCCTTTATTACCCAATCCTTAGTTTTGCATAACTAACACAGTTATATTGATATACTTTTTTACCTCTGTGATTATCTTGTATCTAAGCCTCTGCCTACTGCCCCTTATTTCAGTTCTTTTGACAGATTTGCATTTTAGCCAATCAGTGCTGGCTCATAGGAACTCCACGTGCATGAGCACAGTGTTATCTATATGAAACACATGAACTAACACCCTCTAGTGGTGAAAAACTATCAAAATGCCCCCTAATATAAGAGGCGGCCTTTAAGGGCTTAGAAATTAGCATATGAACCTCCTAGCTTTAGCTTTCAACTAAGAATACCAAGAGAACAAAGCAAAATTGTTGATAGAAGTAAATTGGAACATTTACATGTCCTATCTGAATAATGAAAATCTGTTTTGGGCTAGACTGTCCCTTTAATGTATAATCCCTACAAAGGTTTTAGACTCATAGATAAGTTGTAGTGGGCCATTCAGAGGGTTGGAGTCACACAACCTGCCACATAATTATTTAGACAGTTATGCAAAAATGACATGTCCTTTGACATTAAAATATCTCTTTAAATAGAACACTAAATTAACTATAGTGAAATATACAAATTATACCCTGCACCTGTTTCTTATACTCCTCTACACAACAGGAAGGTGTTAAACCAACATAATTAGACTTGTGGTTTTTCTCTTCCTCTGTCAGATATTATAAACATTTTGCTTCTGTACAAGCAACAATTGTGTTTGATGGTTTTGCAAACAAATTAATCATCATCATAAGCAAGGAAATAAACGTGTTATTTTGGTAACAATTGTTGTTTTTTTGGTAGCCAGTGTTACAGATATTACTGTAGGAGTATGACTTACCAGTAAAATAAGCTATTAAAATTATTATTTAGTATGATCATAGTCCAACTGGCGGGCGACTACAGAGCAAGGTAAATATACCGGATTGTACATTCACTGTGACAGGAGTGGAGGTAGTCAGAGGAATGGAGCTAGACACTACTGTAGATGGTTCCAAGGAACCGATTACATTCATGCTGAACCACATAGCGGATTCAGGTTCTTCACTTCAGTTTTGGGCAGAAGTCCATCGCTCTGCAAATTTGGATCGCGAAAGAGCTATGTGGAGAGTGGAGACTATGCAAAAGGATCACTGTGATCCCCCTTCAAATGCAGCTACCGGAGACTGGGCTATTGTTTGCTATGGGTATAGGATGAAGGAACTGCTACATAGCTATTTCTAAAGCCTCCAAATGCTAGCAGGGAATCCTTTGCTTACACTTAAAAATGACATGTGGCTGAGATTTCTAGACATGTATATGTTATGCCATTTCACTTTTTTGCCCAGTTATTGGTTATTTTTTCCATTAGTAATGGAAGATTTTATTATTTTTCAACCTGAATACCATATAAAGCTAGATATAAGGCTGTAGTGTTATGATCACTCTGCTAATGTTCTTGTTCTCCATACAGAATGTATGGTAGTATAATTGAAAGCTACCACATACCTTGTGAGAATCTTATACTTTGTTGCTTTTAATTAAGGGATGACAACCCTTCGTTACTTCTGTTTTACTCATAGCTCTTGTTAGTCTAAAATATTCATAGAAAAATGAGTTACAAAGTCTGTAAAAAAAAAGAAAAAAAAAAAAAAAAAAAAAAAAGAGTGCTTTACCCCTACAATTATATAGGAAAAATTCTCAGGAACGATTTTTAACCATTCATACTTTATCTTTATTGGTTTAACTATTCAATCATACACGTTTAAAAACACTTAAACTCTCTAGATATCAATATATAGCATAGATGTGTGAATAATACCTCTGAAAATCATGTATCTAGATTTGAAACATTGCAATTGGTTTGTATAATATCAAACAGTCAGATACAAACAATATCTTTTGTAGCCGGCTATTAATAAATTCAGAAATAGGGGGTGGAGTTAGCTGCCAAGCAGAGAGGACGTGTGCTGAAAGAGCTCTCTGCAGATTTACCTAAAAAGTTGGACTTTTAGATATCTTAGCTTAAAATTTTTGACTCATATATGCCTAATCTATAGTCCCTAACTATACTGGGACATATTAAACTGTGAAGCTGCCGTATTTTAAAGACCTTGCACAGCACTGAGGACTACCCACCCTGTACTGGAAGACACGCGAGCTCGGGGTCTGGGTCATTACACTAAGCCTCTGAAAATCATGTATCTAGATTTGAAACATTGCAATTGGTTTGTATAATATCAAGCAGTCAGATACAAACAATATCTTTTGTAGCCGGCTATTAATAAATTCAGAAATAGGGGGCATGGTTAGCTGCCAAGCAGAGAGGACGTGTGCTGAAAGAGCTCTCTGCAGATTTACACTAAGCCTCTGAAAATCATGTATCTAGATTTGAAACATTGCAATTGGTTTGTATAATATCAAGCAGTCAGATACAAACAATATCTTTTGTAGCCGGCTATTAATAAATTCAGAAATAGGGGGCGGAGTTAGCTGCCAAGCAGAGAGGACGTGTGCTGAAAGAGCTCTCTGCAGATTTACCTAAAAAGTTGGACTTTTAGATATCTTAGCTTAAAAATTTTGACTCAGATATGCCTAATCTATAGTCCCTAACTATACTGGGACATATTAAACTGTGAAGCTGCCATATTTTAAAGACCTTGCACAGCACTGAGGACTACCCACCCTATACTGGAAGACACGCGAGCTCGGGGTCTGGGTCATTACACTAAGCCTCTGAAAATCATGTATTTAGTTACTTGTTCTCCGGAGGGTCGGGGCTCCGCTCCGGAGAACTGAGGAGCTGTACCTAGTAACCACTTAGCCTGAAGCGGTGACTCACACGGAACCTCCGTAGGAAACAGAGTGATATCGAGAGCCCAAGGAAAGAGGGCAATAGGAGCGGACAACAGACTACCTACCTACGCAGCACACAGGAGGCCATCACACTAAAGCTCCGGTAACGCTGCAATACAGGGGGAAAGAGGAGACAGATAACCAAGCTTACCCCCACCGGATCGCCTTTGGCACGAAAAGGACAGCCTCCAATTTATTGCCTCTACTCCACAACAAGCACGGGAGCTGCTTCAGAGGTGGGGACTACTCCCAGATGACCCAGAAGATCGTCCCTCTGATCGCATCAAAGACAGCGGCCTGAGAGCTTCAGCACCGGTATGGAACCCACTACCACAAAGATCTGCACCAGCTTCAAAAAAGACTCAGGTCACCAGGGACTCACCCACGCCTGAGACATAATAATGGACCTGCTCACAACTACATTGAACACTTGATCATAGGTTAAGAGACTGTTGTGGGGACTGACCCACGTTTCTTGCACAGTAGAGATCCGAGAAGACAGATGAATATGGGTGAGACCATTCAAATGTATATAATGTAATATGAATGACCATATTGCATGTATAGAGTAAGAGCTGAATTTTTACTTTGCCTACATTAGAATGTTATCACAGTCAATATTATTTTGTTGAAAATATTATGTTATGCTATAAGGTTTGTTAACTATATAGGTTAAATGTGTAAGTTCAAATGGTTCAGATATACAGACATTAAGAGACCAGTGGGATAGCATACGTAGCTTAGATTACAAAGCATGGTCTTAACAAATGTTCCAGAGGCTGCCACTATCCATTAACTAAGAGTGGGATAGTCACCCACCCCGGGGCATCTCCCACCTGATGCCACATTATAAGGGCGCCAAGTAACTTACAGTCCCCCTTTGTTTGTTTAGGCTATAGGATCTCATTGAGAACCTATGACTCAAAATGTTAAAAATGTTAATAATGTTAATATGGATGTTTTATATGTTATATTTAAGCCTACATTCATGTAATTGTTAGCAGTTATTAGGACTGGCGGGGAGCATGACTCCTCTCTGCTACACTCCACCTCACCAATTTCAGTTGTGTTCTGTTGGTGCGTACCAAAGGGAACACTCATTGTAAAAGTGTTTACTCATCACTTTTAGACTTAGGGGCCCATTTATCAAAGGGCTTGCGGACCTGATCCGACACTGCGGATCAGGTCCGCAAGACCTCGCTAAATGCGGAGAGCAATACGCTCTCCACATTTAACATTGCACCAGCAGCTCACAAGAGCTGCTGGTGCAACGCCGCCCCCTGCTGACTCGCGGCCAATCGGCCGCCAGTAGGGAGCTGTCAATCAACCCGATCGTATTCGATCGGGTTGATTTCCGGCGGTTCCTGTCCGCCTGCTCAGAGCAGGCGGACAGGGTTATGAAGCAGCGGTCTTTAGACCGCTGCTTCATAACTTGTGTTTCTGGCGAGTCTGAAGACTCGCCAGAAACACGGCCCTTCAAGCTCCATACGGAGCTTGATAAATGGGCCTGATAGTCTCTAGGGTTCCTGCAATCATATCCATTGTGAACTTATTTAATCGAGAAGGGTTCCTATATTTAACTCCCTTGACACCCTAGACTACTTGTAGTCACCATTGACCCTCTGTTCTAGACTTCCCCCTCTTCTTCCCTACTCTTTTCTCTCTTTTCTTGTCCTCTATCCTATCCCCACCCACACAATGACACCTGTGAGAATAGCCACCCTAAACACGCAGGGTCTAAATTCACCCACGAAACGACAGCTCCTACAGAAATATCTCCAGACACACAAAATACATGTTTTGTTTCTGCAAGAGACACACTGGACTGGGGGCCCCCAGACCACCAAGACACTTAAGAACTATCCAATCTGTGAGACAGCATCTAATACTGAAGGGAAGTCCAGAGGGGTAGCAATTCTAATTAATAAAGACCTGACTTTTCAACTCGAATATGTTGAAAGAGATGACGAGGGAAGATTTCTTATATTAGTCTGTACACTAGAAGGGACTCTGTATACCTTAGTCTCTGTCTATGCACCTAACTCCAGACAAATCCCCTTTCTACGAAAGCTCCTAACTCGAATATTTCAGCTCAAAAGAGGACACTTGATAATGGGGGGGATTTCAACATGGTGTGGGATCCACTAAAGGAAAAGCAATCAAAGCTGACAACACACGCAGACCGTAACATATCCTCGTTCTCTAATGCATTCCGTAAACTCATGTACTAGTATGATCTGTACGATACATGGCGATGTCTGGCACCCACAGAAAGGGACTTTACACATATCTCTAGGGCCCACACATCCTATTCGAGAATTGACTACATACTTTGTGACTCTTGGACCCTGGACCAATTTGCCAATCCCTCTATCAAACCATGCACATAGTCAGATCATGATATGGTTTGTTTGGACTTTACTAACATTCAGACAACGAGTAGGCCCTCTTGGAAGCTCCCTGAACAGTGGCTATCGGACATAGAGCTTCCCTCACTCACAGTGACAATCACAGACTTCCTCACCCATAATGACATAGCTACCACAGACATCGACATGATATGGGCAGCCCTCAAAGCTTAGCTTCGTGGACACTTCATTAAAAAAACAGCCCAATACCGTAAATCAGCCTCTCACTCCCTAGCTAAAATGTACGGTGACCTACGTAACCTAGAGACCTCCAATAAATCGAACCCTAAGCCCCAGATAGCCCAACAGATAGGCCTTATTAGAGAGGAAATAACCAGACGCGAAACCTTAAGAGTACAGGACAATCTACACAGACTCAAGCAACTATAAGGGGAATAGAGCTGATAGGTTACTCGCCACCAAACTCCGCAAAAGAACACAACAGAGTAGGATAGCTGCAATTAAAACCCATAAAGGAATAGCCCACTCACCCAAGGAAATTGGAGCAGCATTCGCCCACTACTACTCTTCCTTATATTATATAGCCACCTCAGACCCAACAGACAGAGCGAACCCAGATGATATTGATAAATTCCTAAGGGAACTAGATCTACCCACTCTGTCAGAGAAGGCTAGGGAAGCTTTAGATGCACATTTCACGATAGCGGAAGTTAAGGTAGCTATAGCTAGTCTTGCCCCCCACAAAGCTCCGGGCCCAGATGGATTCACAGTTGCCTTCTACCAGTCTCTCAGTCCCATACTGGCCCCAATACTGTGTCGGCTGTTCACAAGAGTTGCAGAGAGAAGAAGCTTCGTCCCTGAGTACTTGGAAGCTAATATTATTACTATACAAAAAGAAGGAAAAGACCCGGCCCTATGCTCTAGCTATAGGCCAATCTCACTTATTAATGTAGATGCCAAAATCTATGCTAAAATGCTGGCCAATAGACTAACTAGCCATCTTGAGACTATCGTACACCTGGACCAAGTAGGATTCATCCTAAATAGGCAAGGTTCAGATAACACCAGGCGTCTGTTAAACATATATACTGAAGCCGCGGACCTGGGTCTCCCCATGCTCACCCTGTCTTTAGATGCAGAGAAGGCGTTTGACAGGGTGAGATGGGAATATCTATTCCGAACCCTTGCGGCATTTGGTATTCCGGAGGGTTACGGGAAAGCGGTTAAAGCGCTATATTCATTCCCTACGGCAGTGGTGAGGGGCCCGGGGTTTTGTTCCCCCAGGGTCCAGATATGTAATGGCACTAGACAGGGGTGCCCCTTGTCCCAACTATTGTTTGTTTTAGCAATATAACCCCTAGGAGCAGCCATTAGGAAATGTCCTGACATACAGGGACTCTAACTACATGACACCGTCCAGAAGCTGGCCCTGTTCGCGGACGATCTCACAGTCTTCCTTACAGAACCACTAGACTCTCTCCCCTACTTATTGCAGCTGCTGAGGAGGTTTGGGGAGCTTTCCTATTACAAGGTCAATGTTAGCAAAACTGAAGAATATTTCCTTAATATCCCCTCACAGGTGAGAAGTAGGATTCAATCTCTTTACTCTTTCCAATGCTCCACAAAGGGCATACAACACCTGGGAGTATTTCTCTTCCACACGAAATCTATTATTATCAAAGAAAATTACGAGGCCCTATTAAAAAAATTAGCATAGAACTTGCCTCCCAGAGATATAATGAGATATCGTGGATGGGCAGAGTAGCAGCCCTCAAGATGATGATACTTCCCAAGCTCACCTACCTATTCCGTTGTATCCCCATCCCACTTCCCATATCACTAATTCGGAAATTTCCTGTTCAATTCCTATACTTGGCACGACAAAAGACCTTGTGTAGCGGCCCATATCCTGCAGGCACCTATTGAAAAAGGAGGCCTATTGAAAAAGGAGGCTTACCAAACATACGAAAATATCATGAGGCAGCAATGATCACTCATGCCTCAGCATGGGGAGGAAAACTCCCCATGACTAGGTGGAGGGAACTAGAGCAGGCTTCATTACCAGCATACGTTGACCTTGAGGATCTCCTCTGGCTACCTCCGCATTGGCAATCAAAAATACATATAGCCAATGACATCATTAAAGGTTGTCAGGGGCACTGGTTGAAACTACAACAAAATAAATATATAGCCCCACACCCCTCACCTATACACCCCGTGCGGGGCCTGCTTCTCGGACTACCAGACATTAGCCTCAGCTCCTGGCTAGATACAGGCATAGTTTCCCTGAAAGACTTTTATGACAACAAACAGCTAAAAACACATGCATCAATGTCAGCACTGTCCACCTTGACTCCCAAGTTTCAGTTTGGACTACTGAGACTGCGGACATTGATGAAATCCTGGGGGTTCTTGGAAAGCGAATCACGAGATCTCACCCCTTGGGAACAAAGATGGGAAGCTAATATCCAGTTATATAAACCCCTATCAGTGCACTATAAGTGCCTGCTCTAAGAATCTATTTTACCTAAAACAGTACATATGGAGGCCTGGGAGAGGTATCTGCAATGCACATATAGCCCAGAGGAGTGGCACAGAGCAATAGCTCTCACGAAACAAGCCACCCATTGTGTCACCCTTTACAAGCTATTTTTTAAACTACTCACGAGATGGCACTTAGTGCCTACAAAATTGCAGAAACTCTTCCCGGATCACTCCCCTATGTGTTGGAGAGAATGTGGGGAAATAGGCACCCCACCCCACGTCTGGTGGACGTGTCCAAGGTTAGACAGTCTGTGGAACACTGTTGAAAAGACCTGTAGAGAACTGGAACTGATAGATAAACTGACCCCGGCCCTTGCAGTACTACATCTGGGGATGGGAGAGATTCCCAGACATAAAAAAAATCTACTCCTATGCATACTCACTTCCACTAAACTGCTTATCGCACAAAATTGGAAGAAAAGTCAGCCCCCTAAATGGCAGGGTGTAATAGATAGTGTCAACCACATAAAGAGCATGGAAAATTATGTTTTTAGGGAACGCAGACGAATGACAGACTACTGTTTAATATGGGAACCATGGGAGACCCTTTGGACACGCAAACACTCTCCTCCAGGATAGGCCCACGCACTTTAGAAATATATCTGGCAGCTGCCCTCTATAACTCCTGTACCCCTCTTCCCTTAATGACCAGTAACCACCCCATTTACCACTCGACCAACCCTCACATTTACACTAGCTACCTGGCAAGATGCCATTGCTGACCCATTGCCCCCCCCCCCCATTAGGAACCGCTATGAAGGATGAGCTAGAGACCCTAGTTGACTACTTAACTACTTCAAAGGTCACCCTGTATTTGTCGCTTACGTGAAATTAAAAGGGCTAATATAGCTCATACATACTCTTGATGGTGACCTCTGTAAAAACGAGGCATTAGAAAACTGTTGTGCAGTGTGAAATTATTGCAGATGAGTTTTTCTTTCTGTTCTGTTGTTATTATATTATGATATGTACACGGTTTTTGAATTATACATTGTAACTTATGTTTAATACCTCAATAAAAAAATTATTTAAAAAAAAAAAAAAATTCAGAAATAACTCTGTAACAAGAGGACCTGTTAATATGTGGGATGTCAGATTATGAGATTAAAGCTATCTAGCTAATACTCTATCTGTAATTTTAAAGTCCTTGCTTAAACAGTTAAACTTTAGCACAGCTGTTCAGTGTAATAGATTCTGTCTGCATAAACTCTCTAAATATTAATATTTAGCATAGGTGTGTGAATAATACCTCTGAGAATCATGTATCTAGATGTGAAACATTGTAATTGGTTTGTATAATATCAAGCAGTCAGATACAAACCCCTCTGAGGAAGCATGAGCGAAACACGTGTCAGAGGTCTGGCTTCAGAGAGTTCATACTCTTGTTTTTTAACCGCTTACTCCCTATGATAATTGTTGATTGCAATAATTTTTGCCAATAGCTTGTAAATGTGTGTTATATTCTGAGATCAGACGTTATGCTATGATAGTGAAACAAGTCAGTTAAACGTTAATCTAGCTCCCGCTATAGAAGTGGCATAAGCAGACAGAATCTATTAAATTGAACAGCTGTGCTAAAGTTAACTGTGCAAGCAAGGACTTTATAATTACAAATAGAGTATTAGTTAGAGATAGTTTTAATCTCGCAATCTGACATCCCACATATTAACAGGTCCTCTTGTTACAGCGTTATTTCTGAATTTATTAATAGACGGCTACAAAAGATATTGTTTGTATCCGACTGCTTGATATTATACAAACCAATAACAATGTTTCACATCTAGATACATGATTCTCAGAGGTATTATTCACACACCTATGCTAAATATTAATATCTAGAGTATAAGTGTTTTTAAACATGTATGATTGAATAGTTAATAGTTAAACCAATAAAGAAAGTATGAATGGTTAAAAATCATTCCTGTATTATTCAGTGAGAATTTTTCCTATATAATTGTAGAGGTAAAGCACTCATTTTTGTTAAAGAGATAAATACAGCAGAACTGCATAATAAAAACACAATGCAATTACACTTAGTCTGATTATCAATTAAGTCAATTAAGTCTGATTATCAATTCTTTCTTTAACACGCTCTGTATGGAATGGTGTCTCATAAAGTGAGTATATGAAAAGTAAATTGGAAGTGTTTTTTGTTGTTTATTTTAAACTGCATGCTTTATCTGAATCATTAAAGTTTAATTCTGACTTTAGTGTTCCTTTAAAAAGATATAGAATTCATGCTTTAAAGGCACACCTGCTGCCACATCTCCTATGATTGTGTACATAAAAAGGCAGTAGCTTGAGAGGTACAGAGTTACTAGATAAATAACAAATTATGCTTACCTGATAATATCATTTCCATCGTTACAAGAAGAGTCCACGGCTTCATTCATTACTTGTGGGAAATACAGAACCTGGCCACCAGGAAGACGCAAAGACACCCCAGCCAAAGGCTTAAATAACTCCCCCACTCCCCTCATCCCCCAGTCATTCTGCCGAGAGAAGAAGGAACAGTAGGAGAAATATCAGGGTATTAAAGGTGCCAGAAAAAAAAATGTAGGTCCGCCCAATGGAGAACCGGGCGGGAGCCGTGGACTCTCCTCGTAACAATGGAAATTAACTTATCAGGTAAGCATAATTTATGTTTTCCATCTAATACGAGGAGAGTCCACGGCTTCATTACTCGTGGGAAACAAATACACAAGCTCTAGAAGACACAATGAAAAACGGGAGGGTAAAAAGGAGGCGGACCCTATTCTGAGGGCACCACAGCCTGCAAAACCTTTCTCCCAAAAGCTGCCTTACAAATCTGCTCCATAGAGGTCTCATTCTTAAAGGCCCAAGAAGAAGCCACATCTCTAGTTGAGTGAGCTGTAATCTTCTGAGGAGGCGAATGTCCCACTGTCTCATAAGCCCAACGAATCATGCTCCTCAGCCAAAATGATAGGGAAGTAGAAGAATCCTTCAGCCCCTTGTGCTTCCCCGAATAGACAAACAAAGCTGAAGTTTGTCTAAAATCCTTCATTGCCTGAAGATAGAATTTCAAAGCTCGAACCATATCCAAGTTATGAAGTAACCGTTCCTTCAAAGAAGCAGGTTTAGGATACAAGGAAGGAACCACAATCTCCTGATCAATGTTGCGATTAGACACCACCTTAGAAAGAAATCCCAGTCCAGTGCGAAGGACAGCCTTATCTGCATGGAAAACTAGGTAAGGAGGCTCACATTGTAATTCAGACACTCTGTGTGTCGACGCAATGGCCAGTAGAAAAAGAACCTTCCAAGACAGAGTCTTAAAGTCAAGAGAATGCATAGGCTCAAACCGAGGCCCCTGCAAAACCTTCAGAACCAAATTCAAACTCCAAGGAGGAGCAGAATGTCTAAACACAGGCCTGATCCTGGTTAGAGCCTGAACAAAAGACTGAATATCAGGGAGCTCAGCAAGCTTCTTGTGTAACAGCACAGAAAGAGCAAATATCTGTCCCCTTATGGAACTGGCAGCAAGTCCCGTCTCCAGACTGTCCTGGAGGAAGGTAAGAATTCTGAAGACCCTGACCTTAAGCCAGGAATATCCATGAGATTCACACCAGAGTAAGTAGGTCCTCTACACCTTATGATAGATGTGACGGGTGACCGGCTTTCTGGCTTGAATGAGAGTATCAATCACCCTCTCAGAAAAACACCTTTTGGCTAAGACTAAGCGTTCAATCTACACACAGTCAGCCTCAGAGAATCTAGATTCTAAAGCACAAAGGGGACCTGTACCAGCAGATCCCTGCGACAGAGCAACCTCCATGGAGGGGACGATGACATACGCACTAGGTCCGCAAACCACATCCTCCATGGCCACAATGGAGAAATCAGAATAGTTGACGCTTGCTCCTGTTTGATGAGTGCCACTACACAAGGCAGAAGAGGAAACGGTGGAAATATGTACATTAGGTTGAATCCCCAAGGCACTGCTAAGGCATCTACCAGCTCTGCCTGGGGGTCCCTGGACCGTGACCCCTATCTGGGTAGCTTGAAGTTGAGTCTGGATGCCATGAGATTTATCTCTGGAGTCCCCCAACTGTTGCAAATCTCTGCAAACACTTCGGGGTAAAGAGACCAATCCCCCGGATGAAAAGATTGTCTGCTGAGAAAGTCCACTTCCCAGTTGTCCACACCCAGGATGTGGATTCCTGATAGCAAGAATTTGTGGGCTTCCGCCCTCTCCAGAATCCGAGATACTTCCCTCATTGCCAGGAAGCTCCTCGTTCCCCCCAGGTGGTAGATGTAGGCCACCAAGTTAATGTTGTCCAAATGGAATATGATGAACTTGGATGGACCCAGGAGAGGCCAAGCCTCCAGAGCATTGAAGATCGCCTGAAGTTCCAGGATGTTGATCAGGAGAAGAGACTCCTTCTGATTCCACCTGCCCTGTGCCTTCCTGGCACCCCAAATAGCTCCCCAACTTGTGTCTGTAGTTACAATCTCCCAAGATGGTCTGAGGAAGGATGTTTCCTGGGACAGCTGGTCTGGACGGAGCCACCAAGAGAGACTCCCTCAAACCGTTGTCCAGAAAGATCAGTTGGGACAGGTCCAAATGACCGCCGTTCCACTGCCTCAGCATGCACAGCTGAAGAGTCCAGAGATGGAATCTGGCAAATGGAATGACATCTATAGTGGATACAATGAGCCCAATCACCTCCATGCACCGGGCCACTGATGACCGGCCTTGAGGAGGATTGGAGGGCAAGACAGCTGGAGACAATCTTACAACGTCTCTTGTCTTCTTCATGGCAGTGGAGTCTATTATCGTGCCCAGGAACTCCACTCTGGTACTGGGAACCAAAGAACTCTTTCCTGAGTTTACCATCCATCCATGAGATTGCAGAAGAAGGAGTAGAGCACTCGAGTGGTCCTCTGCCAGCTGGCAGGATGGAGCCTGAACCAGAATTTCATCCAGATAAGGAGACACTGCTATCCCTCTGGATCTCGCCACAGCGAGTAGAGCTCCCAGAACCTTCGTAAAGATTCTTGGAGCAGTAGCCAGCCCGAAGGGAAGAGCTACAAACTGGAAGTGCTGATCTAGAAAGGCGAACCTTAATAACCTGAAGTGATCCTTGTGTATTGGCACATAAAGGTAAGCGTCCTTCAAGTCTATCGTAGTCATAAATTGACCCTCTTGAACTAGGGACAGTATAGACCTTATCGTCTCCATTTTGAATGATGGAACCGACAGAAACTTGTTTAAGCACTTTAGGACTAGAATTGGGCGAAATGTGCCCTCCTTCTTTGGTACCAAGAAAAGGTTTGAATAGTACCCTAGACTCCTTTCTGCTAGAGGTACCGGTACAATGACTCCTAGAGAGGAGAGATCCCTCACGCACTCTGAATTTGATGAGAGATTTGACAAAAGGAATCTGCCCCTGGGAGGATGAGTCTTGAAACCTATTCTGTAACCCTGGGTAACAACTTCCAGAACCCAATGATCCTATACGTCTCTCAACTAAATCTCTGGGTAAAAAGAGTCTGCCCCCTACGAGATCCAGAGAGGGATCGGGGGCCGCCCCTTCATGTCGATTGTCTCGGCAGGCTTCTTGCTCTGCTTGGCTTTATTCCAAGACTGAGAGGGTTTCCAAGATCTCTTGGACTGCTCTGTCTTCATGGCAGGTTGCCGTCGTTGGGACTTGTCCGAATGAAAGGGATGAAAATTAGGACCCTTAGGTTTGTTCTTCTTATCCTGTGGTAGAAAGGCACCCTTGCCCCCCGTGATCGTGGATATAATTGAGTCCAAGCCTGGACCGAAAATAATCTTTTCTTTAAACGGAAGGGAAAGCAATCTAGATTTGGACGTCATGTCAGCAGACCACAACTTCAACCACAGGGCCCTCCGGGCCAGCACAGAACAGCCTGATGTCTTGGCATTCAAGCGAATAATCTGCATATTAGCATCACAAATAAATTAATTAGCTACCCTCAGGGCCTTAATTCTTTTATGTATCTTATTGAGGGGAGTCTCCATCTCGATCATTTCTGACAGAGAGTCACACCAATAGGTAGAGGCTCCTGCAACCGCAGCTGCAGGTTTTAAAAACAAACCCTGTGTGCTGAAACATTTTTCTTAACAGGGTCTCTAATTTCTTATCCATGGGTTCCTTAAACGACTAACTATCCTCAAGTGGGATAGTGGTGCGTTTAGTGAACGTGGAGATAGCTCCATCCACTTTAGGGACAGATCCTCACAACTCTAGCTGAGAATCTTTAACCGGGAACAATTTTTTGAATGAAGAAGGTGAGAAAGACATGCCAAGTCTCTCCCACTCATTCTTAATAATATTTGCCAACTTTACGGGAACCGGGAAAGTCTGGGGTACTACCCTGTCCTCATAAACTTTATCAAGTTTAGGAATAGAAGGCTCCTCCCGTAACTTTGGTTCCGGAACCTCTAGAGTCACTAACACCTCTTAACAAAAAGCGTTAGATCTCCATCCTAAACCTAAAGTCTGGTTCCTCTACAGCCGGTGGTTTAGAGCCTGCAGCTTCTGACCCAGAGAGAGAGAGAGAGAGAGTACTCCGAAGTATCGGAATCCCCAGCATCAGCGGATAATCTAGTCTCAGATACATCCAACCGAGTAGATGACCCCTGGGAAGGATAGCAATGTTTAACCTTTCGCTTGTGCTTGGCCTGGCGAGGTAAAGCACTAAGGACTGCAGGTACCGCTGTTTGTAACTGTTCAGCGAAATTGGGCAGCAACATGGTCACTCCCGCAGAAGAATTAGATGTGCACTGGGAAGCTGCATGTGTAATCGGAGATGAATGTAGGGAACACACCTCACGGGACGGAGACCCCTCAGAGGTGGATGGCTTAGTGGTACTAAACATCTAGTTTCTTTTAGATATCACTATTTTATCGAGGCATGTGGAACATAGCTGAGCAGGCGGTTATACAAAAACCTCCTCACAATAAACACAGACATTACATTTAGGTAAAGAGGGAGTACCCTCTAACATATCCTTCATAGCTTGCGCCTTTATAAGGACTATAGAAAAGATTAAACGGCACCTTTATACTTTAAATATAAACACCACGAGTCAGCTCCTCCTCATGCCAGCAGTAGACTGTAAACAAGCGTATAACTCTGATACTTTGGGGCTTGGTTAGGAGTCTGAAAATCAGTACAATGTTATTAAAAAAAATAAGCAAAACTAAACCGGGGCACTCAACACCTCATATGACCCAGGCCCACAGAGAACTTGTTTTCGTCTCCTGCAACCGACGGTCAGGAAAAGGAAGATAAAGAAGCCATATCCGGTCACATGGAGTACAATGCAGGGCCTCCCCTGCAGCCAAGAAAAAGCACGCCAACTGAAACAGGCTGTGCAGTAATCAAAAGAAGAAAAGCCTGACTGTTCCACATTGCCAGAGCCACATCTCACACATGTCGCAGCAAAAACACATTAAAGCAATCATATATACATCCCCTCCTGTTCAATAATCACCTTCCGGAGATATTAACCCTTGATTTTATACAGATAAAGGAGTCACACTGTGACCCTGTCTTCTTGCGTTATCATTAAAGATAAAAAAATGAAACAATCTTACCAGAATCAATGCTGTGGAACAGGAACATGGCCTCTCAAGTTTGACAGTGTGTAGCATCGCTCCTGACATGGACTTGAGTGAAGAAAGCAGGCAGTGAAACTCGTCAACACTGATTGCTTAAGGAGATGTTAATACGAGTCTGAATGGTTTTGCAGAAAGATTCTCTCTCAATGTTCTCACTGAGAGAACACTACTTAAAACTTCAGTCCCATTCTGAAGAGTACTACCCTCCGAAAGGCAAAGAATGACTGGGGGATGAGGGGAGTGGGGGAGGCATTTAAGCCTTTGGCTGAGGTGTCTTTGCCTCCTCCTGGTGGCCAAGTTCTGTATTTCCCACAAGTAATGAATGAAGCCGTGGACTCTCCTCGTATTAGATGGAAAATGTTCTACAGGTCACACAGAGCAAAAGGTGGTTACATGGTTGCATGTATAGTGTAAACTGGTACAAAGTCACAGTAAAAAATTATAATGTAGACAAGTAAATGAAAATTAATACAGTAGTAATAGGGGCGGAACAATTTTTTTCTAGCCCCCTCAAGCAATTGTTGTTTGAGACCCCCCTGACCTACTTCCTAACCCCCCACCCCACCTGGTCTGCAGCAGAACGGCCTTGTAACATGCGCTGTCTCCCTCTGTTCCCTGGTGATGCACCCTGCAGCGGGACATTATTCTAAAAACAACCATATGTCCCTATTTGGAGAATTTCCCTTAGCCCCACCCAAAGAGCAACCAGACACACCCACAAACTGCCCAGGCACATCCACCCACAACCTCACTCATTAAACACCCACAATCCCAACACTCAACCCGCAAAATGGTGACGGGCGCCATCCATATACTGAGTCCCTGATAACCAGCCACAAATGTCGGTAGGTTTGGTAACCTAGGTTCCAAAATAGCAGCACCCATGATTAGAGGGAGGTGCATGAATTGTATTAAATGTTTAATGTCCCTTTAAGTGCAGAAATCGGGAAGCCTTTCATGTTACACAATGTAGTTTGGAGAGCACAAAGAGCATGCTCTGGTTTGGAATGCTGGACCTGATTAAAGGGACATTCAACCTTAAAGTTTTCTTTATGTATTCATAGAAACATAGATATTGATGGCAGATAAGAGCCATAGGCCCAGCAAGTCTGCCGGATATTTCCTAAAAGTATAAACTTATCTAGCTCATAGGATAGCCAATAGAATTCAAATGATCTTCAATCCTCTAACCAAATCCCCTAGGAAACAAAGCATATATTGCTAAGACAGTTTACCTAATGGGTTCAGTGCATGCAATTTAAACAACTTTCCAACTTACATCTATTATAGAATTAGCCTTATTCTCTTGGTAATCTTTGCTGAAAACCATACCTAGTTAGGCTCAGGAGCTGGGAACCAGCTGCTGATTGGGGGCTGCACATATATGACTCTTGTCATTGGCTTACAGGTGTGTTCAGCTAGCTCCTAGTAGTGAATTGCTGCTTCTTCAACGGATACAAAGAGAATGAAGCAAGTTTGATAGTAGAAGCTTTATCTAGATCATAAAAGAAACATTTTGCATTTTATGTCCCTTTTAATATTCCTGCTTGAATTACTTGGGTTTATTGCCTCTGTGCATGCGTGGGAATTTATGCTTACCTGATAAATTATTTTCTTTCCTAGCAGAGTCCACAAATTCATTCATTACTGTTTGAATAAAACACCTGGCCACCAAGAGGAGGCAAAGACACCCCAGCCAAAGTATTAAGTATCCCTCTAACTTCCTGAGTCATTGAGCCGAGGAAATAAGGAAAAGTAAGGGAAACGCTAGCGGTATAGAGGTGCCAGAAGATAAGAAAAAAAAGGTTGCCTCACAAAAAGGGTGGGTTCGTGGGCTCTCCCTGCCATCAGAGAAAAGATCAGGTAAGCATAAATTTAGTTTTCTTTCCAATGGCAGGGAGAGTCCACAAATTCATTCATTATTATTGGGAATCAATACCCAAGCTAGAGAGGACACAGAATGAACAGGGAAGGAAAATAAGGCAGGAGGACCTAATCTGAAGGCACCACCGCTTGAAGCACTTTTCACCCAAAGGAAGCCTCAGCTGAGAAGACCAGACAGCCTTACAGATTTGCTCCATGGAAGCTTCATTCTTAAAGGCCCATCAACATTTTCTTCCCCAACCTCCTAGTTGACTAGACAAAGAAAGACTGGGGGAGTAAAGTAAGTGGGAGGGATACTTAATGCTTTGGCTGGGGTGTCTTTGCCTCCTCCTGGTGGCCAGGTGTTGTATTCCCAACAGTAATAAATTAATTTGTGGACTCTCCCTGCCATTGGAAAGAAATATGCTAAGATACTGATCTAAAAATACAGTATAAAACCTTTGAAAAACTTACTTAGAAGCTCCAAGTTTAGAACTGTTGATGAGGTTAAGCTGAAACACCCAGTGAAAGGGGCTGGGAGCAGACACTCTCACTCCCCCCCCTTTCCTGCATATGAAGAGACAGATTAGACAAAAAGAAGCCAGCAGTAGTAAAGATCACGTGTCTTAAGGGGGCGCAGTAAAACATAAAATCTTGTTTGAAAATAAATCTGAGGTGCTAATAGACTAGACAAGCCTACAAACAATAAAAACAATAAAAATTGGTAAAAAAAAAAAAAGTCTTTAAAGTCCAACAGATGCTGTGTAAATATAATCACCACAAGTCAGCTCCTCCTCATGCCAGCAGTAGACTGTAAACAAGCGTATAAATCTGATACTTTGGGGCTTGGTTAGGAGTCTGAAAATCAGCACAATGTTATTAAAAAAAAATAAGCAAAACTTAACATTGTTACAAAAACACTCCCAGATGGGATATATAAATGGATCATATACGAAACATTTATGCAAAGAAAGATCTGGTGTACAACGGCCCTTTAAGTGGATCTAGTACCTGTGTTGTTTAAATGTTAAATATTTTTTAACAAATAGTTGGTCTTATACATTTTAGTTTTTGAAAATGCATATTAAATAGTGTTAGAAAAAAACACAAATTTATGCCTATATGATAAATTCATTTATTTCATGGTGGTGAGAGTCCACAATCCATTACTCCTTGAAATTACTCTTCTCTACCACTAGGAGGAGGCAAAGATTCCCAAACTCCAAGAGCGCTATAAAACCCCTCCCACCTCACACATACCTCAGTCTAGCGTATTTCCAAGCAAAGTGAGGTAAAAAAAGGAATTTGAGCTATAAAAAGGAGTAAGGAAAAAAGATGTGCTAAAGAAAAAAAAATAACCTTAAAAAACATAAGGGTAGGGTCTCGTGGACTCTCACCACCATGAAAGAAATGAATTAACAGGAAAGATTATATTTTCTTCCATACAGGTGGTGAGAGTCCATGATCCATTACTCCTGGGAACTAATACCCAAGCGTGGAGTCCACAAGTAATAACATAAAAGGGAGGGATTTAAAAACTTATTTTCTGACCTTTCCTAAAACCAGAAAAGTGAATGAACAAACTAGAAGTTTATCATTAGTCCTTAGTAGCATCAATGTAATATTTAAATGCCCTAACAACATCCAAAGTATGCAAAGAGTTCTCTGAAGCATTCTTAGGATTAGGATACAAAGATGGAACAACAATCTCTCTGCTAATTTTGTCAGAAGAAACCACCTTAGGCAAGAAGTCAAAAGAAGTCGGTAAAAATGCCTTATCCTGATGAAAAATTGGATAAGGCGGATCACAAGAGACATAAGCATGTTTCTAGCATAAGAGATCGCCAAAAGAAATAACACTTTACAAGAAATACGTTATCCACCTTGTGCATAGGTTCAAAAGGAGGAGCCTGCAAACCCTTAAAAACCCTGCAAAACCCTTAAAACCAAGGAGAAATTAGCTTGATTACAAGTTTAATATGGGCCAGATTAGATTTCATAGGAAGATTAGCAATCTTCCTATGAAACAAAACTGAAAGAGAAGAAATCTGCCCTTTTAGAGAATGATCTAAAAGTGACAAGCAAAGACAGGGGTGCCACAAGACCAAGTACAGTTGGATAAAGAATATAATAGTAAGAATTTACCTGATAAATTAATTTCTTTCATATTGGCAAGAGTCCATGAGCTAGTGACATATGGGATATACAATCCTACCAGGAGGGGCAAAGTTTCCCAAACCTCAAATTGCCTATAAATACACCCCTCACCACACCCACAATTCAGTTTAACGAATAGCCAAGCAGTGGGGTGATAAAGAAAGGAGAAGAAAGCATCAACAAAGGAAATTTGGAAATAATTGTGCTTTATACAAAAAATCATAACCACCATAAAAAGGGTGGGCCTCATGGACTCTTGCCAATATGAAAGAAAGGAATTTATCAGGTAAATTCTTACATAAATTATGTTTTCTTTCATGCAATTGGCAAGAGTCCATGAGCTAGTGACATATGGGATATCAATACCCAAGATGTGGAGTCTTCCACTCAAGAGTCACTAGAGAGGGAGGGAATAAAAATAAAAACAGCCATATTCCGCTGAAAAAAATTAATTTACAACCCAAAAAAATAAGTATTTTAATTTTTAAAAGAAAAAAACTTAAATCAAAAGCAGAAGAATCAAACTGAAACAGCTGCCTGAAGAACTTTTCTACCAAAAACTGCTTCCGAAGAAGCAAATACATCAAAACGGTAGAATTTAGTAAATGTATGCAAAGAGGACCAAGTCGCCGCTTTGCAAATCTGATCAACCGAAGCTTTATTCTTAAAAGCCCACGAAGTGGAGCCTGATCTAGTAGAATGAGCTGTAATTCTCTGAGGCGGGGCCTGACCCGACTCCAAATAAGATTTATGAATCAAAAGTTTCAACCAAGAAGCCAAGGAAATAGCAGAAGCCTTCTGACCTTTCCTAGGATCAGAAAATAAAACAAATAGACTGGAAGTCTTCCTGAAACCTTTAGTAGCTTCCACATAATATTTCAAAGCTCTTACTACATCCAAAGAATGTAAGGATCTCTCCAAAGAATTCTTAGGATTAGGACATAAGGAAGGGACAACAATTTCTCTACTAATGTTGTTAGAATTCACAACCTTAGGTAAAAATTGAAAAGAAGTCTGCCTTATCCTGATGAAAAATCAGAAAAGGAGACTCACAAGAAAGAGCAGATAGCTCAGAAACTCTTCTAGCAGAAGAGATAGCCAAAAGGAACAACACTTTCCAAGAAAGTAGTTTAATGTCCAAAGAATGCATAGGCTCAAATGGAGGAGCCTGTAAAGCCTTCAGAACCAAATTAAGACTCCAAGGAGGAGAAATTGATTTAATGACAGGCTTAATATGAACTAAAGCCTGTACAAAACAGTGAATATCAGGAAGTATAGAAATCTTTCTGTGAAATAAAACAGAAAGAGTGGAGATTTGTCCTTTCAAGGAACTTGCAGACAAACCCTTATCCAAACCATCCTGAAGGAACTGTAAAATTATAGGAATTCTAAAAGAATGCCAAGAGAATTTATGAGAATAACACCATGAAATGTAAGTCTTCCAAACTCTATTGTAAATCTTCCTAGAGACAGATTTACGAGCTTGTAACATAGTATTAATCACTGAGTCAGAGAAACCTCTATGACTTAGAACTAAGCGTTCAATTTCAATACCTTCAAATTTAATGATTTGAGGTCCTGATGGAAAAACGGACCTTGAGATAGTAGGTCCGGCCGTAACGGAAGTGGCCAAGGCGGGCAACTGGACATCCGAACCAGATCCGCATACCAAAACCTGTGTGGCCATGCTGGAGCCACCAGCAACACAAAAGACTGTTCCATCATGATTTTGGAGATCACTCTTGGAAGGAGAAGTAGAGGCGGGAAGATCTAAGCAGGATTATAACACCAAGGAAGTGTCAGTGCATCCACTGCTTCCGCCTGAACATCCCTGGACCTGGACAGGTATCTGGGAAGTTTCTTGTTTAGATGAGAGGCATGAGATCTATCTCTGGAAGACCCCACATCTGAACAATCCGAGAAAACACATCTGGATGGAGAGACCACTCCCCTGGATGTAAAGTCTGGCGGCTGAGATAATCCGCCTCCCAATTGTCTACACCTGGGATATGCACCGCAGAGATTAGACAGGAGCTGGATTCCACCCAAGCAAGTATCCGAGATACTTCTTTCATAGCTTGGGGACTGTGAGTCCCACCCTGATGATTGACATAAGCCACAGTTGTGATATTGTCTGTCTGAAAACAAATGAATGGTTCTCTCTTTAGCAGAGGCCAGAACTGAAGAGCCCTGAGAATTGCACGGAGTTCTAAAATATTTATTGGTAATCTCGCCTCTTGAGATTTCCAAACCCCTTGTGCTGTCAGAGATCCCCAAACCGCTCCCCAACCTGAAAGACTCGCATCTGTTGAGATCACAGTCCAGGTTGGCCGAACAAAAGAAGCCCCTTGAACCAAACGATGGTGATCTATCCACCATGTCAGAGAGTGTCGTACATTGGGATTCAAGGATATTAATTGTGATATCTTTGTATAATCCCTGCACCATTGATTCAGCATGCAAAGCTGTAGAGGTCTCATGTGAAAACGAGCAAAGGGGATTGCATCCGATGCTGCAGTCATGAGACCTAAAAACTTCCATGCACATAGCCACTGAAGGGAATGACTGAGACTGAAGGTGCCGGCATGCTGCGACCAATTTTAAACGTCTCTTGTCTGTTAGAGACAGAGTCATGGACACTGAATCTATCTAGAAGCCTAAAAAGGTGACCCTTGTCTGAGGAATCAAGAAACTTTTTGGTAAATTGATCCTCCAACCATGTTTCCGAAGAAACAACACTAGTTGATTCGTGTGAGATTCTGCAGTATGTAAAGACTGAGCTAGTACCAAGATATCGTCCAAAAAACGAAACACCACAATACCCTGTATTCGGATTACAGATAATAGGGCACCCAGAACCTTTGAAAAGATTCTTAGAGCTGTTGCTAGGCCAAATGGAAGACCAACAAATTGGTAATGCTTGTCTAGAAAAGAGAATCTCAGAAACTGATAGTGTTCTGGATGAATCGGAATATGAAGGTATGCATATAATGTCCTTGCTGAACAAAAGGCAGAATAGTCCTTATATTCACCATCTTGAAAGTTGGTACTCTTACATAACGATTCAAAATTTTCAGATCCAGAACTGGTCTGAATACATTTTCTCTCTTTGGTACAATGAATATGTTTGAATAAAACCCCAAACCTTGTTCCTGAGGAGGAAATGGCATGATTACCCCTGAAGACTCCAGGTCTGAAACACACTTCAGAAAAGCCTGAGCTTTTACTGGATTTACAGGGATACGCGAGAGAAAAAATCAGGAGGTCTTACTTTGAATCCTATTCGATACCCTTGAGAGACAATGCTCTGAATCCAATGATTTTGGACTGATCTTATCCAAAAATCCTTAAAAAGCTGAGCTGGAATGAGGGCCGCACCTTCATGCGGACTTAGGGGCTGACTTTGGTTTCCTAAATGGCTTGGATTTATTCCAATTTGAGGAAGGCTTCCAATTGGAAGCAGATTCCTTGGGAGGAGGATTAATTTTTTGTTCCTTATTCTGACGAAAAGAACGAAAACGGTTAGAAGCCTTAGATTTACCCTTAGGTTTTTTATCCTGAGGCAAAAAAACTCCTTTTCCTCCAGTGACAGTTGAAATAATAGAATCCAACTGAGAACCAAATAAATTATTACCTTGGAAAGAAAGAGACAGTAATCTAGATTTAGATGTCATATCAGCATTCCGAGATTTAAGCCACAAAGCTCTTCTAGCTAATACAGCTAAAGACATGGATCTAACATCAATTTTGATAATATAAAAAATGGTATCACAAATAAAATGATTAGCATGTTGAAGTAAGCGAGTAATGCTAGATATGTAAGGATCCAATTCTCGTTGCGCTAAATTCTCCAACCAAAATGTTGAGGCAGCCGCAACATCAGCCAAAGAAATAGCAGGTCTGAGAAGATGACCTGAATATAAATAGGTCTTCCTTAGATAAGATTCAAGCTTCCTATCTAAAGGATCCATAAAGGAAGTACTATCTTCCATAGGAATAGTGGTACGTTTAGCAAGAGTAGAAATAGCCCCATCAACTTTGGAGATTTTTTCCCAAAACTCTATAGATTTTGCTGGTAAAGGATACAATTTTTTAAACCTTGAAGAAGGATTAAAAGAAGTACCTGGCTTATTCCATTCCCTAGAAATCATATCAGAAATAGCCTCAGGAATAGGAAAAAACCCCTGGGGAAACCACAGGAGGTTTAAAAACAGCATTTAAACGTTTATTAGACTGAACGTCAATAAGACTGGTTACCTCAATATCCAAAGTAATTAACACTTCTTTTAATAAAGAACGCATATACTCTATATTAAATAAATAAGTAGATTTGTCAGTGTCAATGTCTGAGGAAGGATCTTCTGTATCAGATAGATCCTCATCAGAAGAGGATAAATTATTATGTTGTTGGTCATTTGAAATTTCATCAGCTAAATGACAAGTTTTAAAAGACCTTTTACGTTTATTAGAAGGTGGAAATGCAGACAAAGCCTTCAAAATAGAATCAGAAACAAATTCTTTAAAATTTACAGGTATATCATGCACATTAGACGTTGAAGGAACTGCAACTGGCAATGTACTATTACTGATGGAAACACTATCTCCATGTAAAAGTTTATCATGACAACTATTACAAATGACATTTGGTGAAATAATTTCTACACTTTTACAACAAATGCACTTAGCTTTGGTAGAACCGATGTCAGGCAGCAATATTCCAGCAGAAACTTCTGAGACAGGATCAGATTGGGACATCTTGCTCAATGTAAGAGAAAAAACAACATATAAAGCAAAATTATCTATTTCCTTATATGACAGTTTCAGGAATGGGAAAAAATGCAAAAGCATAGGCCTCTGAAAGAGAAAAAAGCAAGAGGCAAACATCAATGGGGTATTGAAATAATGAAAAAAATTTGGCGCCAAGTATGACGCACAACCTAACGTAAACTTTTTTGGCGCCAAAAATAACCGGAAATGACACACTTGCGTCACTAATGACGCCGCCGTGTGAAAGGTCTCGGCATCACGTATGACGCCGGAAATGACAAAGTTGCATCATAAACGTACTTTTTTGCGCCAAAAATATTTTCAAGCCAAGAATGACGCAATAAAGTTTAGCATTTGACGCACCCGCGGGCCTAATACCCGCAATAGCAAGAAGTAGTCAATTGAAAAAAAAACATAATTTATGTAAGAACTTACATGATAAATTCATTTATTTCATATTAGCAAGAGTCCATGAGCTAGTGACGTATGGGATATACATTCCTACCAGGTGGGGCAAAGTTTCCCAAACCTTAAAATGCCTATAAATACACCCCTCACCACACCCACAATTCAGTTTAACGAATAGCCAAGAAGTGGGGTGATAAGAAAGGAGCGAAAGCATCAAAAATAAGGATTTGGAATAATGGTGCTTTATACAAAAATATCATAACCACCACAAAAAGGGTGGGCCTCATGGACTCTTGCTAATATGAAAGAAATGAATTTATCAGGTAAGTTCTTACATAAATTATGTTTTCTTTCATGTAATTAGCAAGAGTCCATGAGCTAGTGACATATGGGATAGCAGATACCCAAGATGTGAAACTTCCACGCAAGAGTCACTAGAGAGGGAGGGATAAAATAAAGACAGCCAATTCCACTGAAAAATTAATCCAAAAAACTGAAATTATAAGCAGAAGAATCAAACTGAAACAGCTGCCCGAAGAACCCTGCTTCTGAAGAAGAGAAAACACCAAAATGGTAGAATTTAGTAAAAGTATGCAAAGAAGACCAAGTCGTTGCTTTGCAAATCTGATCAACAGAAGCTTCATCCTTAAAAGTCCAGGAAGTAGAAACTGACCTAGTAGAATGAGCCGTAATCCTCTGAGGAGGGGATTTACCCGACTCCACATAAACATGATGAATCAAAAGCTTTAACCAAGATGCCAAAGAAATGGCAGAAGCCTTCTGACCTTTCCTAAAACCAGAAAAGATAACAAATAGACTAGAAGTCTTTCTGAAATCTGAGTAGCTTCAACATAATATTTCAAAAACTCTTACCATATCCAAAGAATGTAAGAATCTTTCCAAAGAATTCTTAGGATTAGGACACAAGAAAGGGACAATAATTCCTCTACTAATGTTGTTAGAATTCACAACTTGGGTAAAAATCGAAATGAAGACAGCAAAACCACCTTATCCTGATGAAAAATCAGAAAAAGGAGACTCACAAGAAAGAGCAGATAATTCAAAAACTGTTCTAGCTAAAGAGATGTCTAAAAGGAACAATAATTTCCATGAAAGTAATTTTAATGACCAAAGAAAGCATATGCTCAAACGGAAGAGCCTGTAAAGCCCTCAGAACCACATTAAGACTCCAAGGAGGAGAAATTGGCTTAATGACAGGCTTGATACGAACCAAAGCCTGAACAAAACAATGAATAACAGAAAGATTAGGAAATTTTTCTGTGAAAACAGCACAGAAAAAACTGAGATTTGTCCTTTCAAAGAACTTGCAGACAATAACCCTTATCCAAACCATTCTGAAGAAACTATAAAATCCTAGGAATTCCAAAAGAATGCCAATAGAATTTATGAGAAGAGCATCATGAGATGTAAATCTTCCAAACTCGATAATAAATCTTTCTAGACACAGATTTACGAGCCTGCAACATAGTATTAATCACTGAGTTAGAGAAACTTCTATGACTAAGTACTAAGCGTTAAATTTCCATACCATCAAATTAATAATTTGAGTTCCTGATGGAAAAAATGAATGTTAAGATATAAGGTCTGGCCTTAATGTAAGTGACCAAGATTGGCAACTGGACATCCGAACAAGAACCATATACCAAAACCTGTGTGGCCATGCTGGAGCCACCAGCAACACAAAAGATTGCTCCCTGATGATTTTGAAAATCACTCTAAAAAGAAGAACCAGAGGCGAAAAAATATAGGCAGATTGAAAACTTTAAGGAAGTGTCAATGCATACACTGCTTACGCCTGAGGATCCCTGGACCTGAATAAGCCCCTGGGAAGTTCCTTGTTTAGATGAGATGCCATCAGATCTACTTCTGGAAGCCCTCACATCTGAACAATTTGAAAAAAAACACATCTGGGTAAAGAGACCATTCTCCCGGATGTAAAGCTTGATCAACAGAGATAATCCGCTTCCCAGTTGTCTATACCTGGGAAATGGACCGCAGAAATTAGACAAGAGCTGGATTTAGCCCAAGCAAGTATCCGAGATACTTCTTTCACAGCCTAAGGACTGAGAGTCCCACCCTGATGATTGACATACGCCACAGTTGTGACATTGTCTGTCTGAAAAACAATAAACGTCTCTTTCTTCAAAAAGAAGCCAAAACTGAAGAACTCTGAGAAATGCACAGAGTTCCAAAATATTGAATGGTAATCTCGCCTCCTGAGATTTCCAAACCCCTTGTGCTGACAGAGATCCCCAGACAGCCTCCCAACCTAAAAGGCTCGCATCTGTAGTGTTCATGGTCCAGGTTGAATGAACCGAAGTGACCCGTAGAACTATATGATGGTGATCTAACCACCAAGTCAAAGATAGTTGAACATTGGGATTCAAAGATATAAAAAGTGATATCCTAGAATCCCTGCACCATTAATTCAGCATAAAAAAACTGGAAAGGTTTCCTATGAAAATGAGCAAAGGGAATCGAATCCAAATGCTGCACCTAAAACTTCCATGCATATAGCGACTGAAGGAAATAATAGAGACTGAAGGTTCCGACAAACGGAACCCAATAAAATTGTCACTTGACTGTTAGAGACAAAGACATTGACACAATCTATCTGGAAACCTAAAAAAATGTGACCCTTGTCTGAGGAATCAAAGAGCTTTTGATAAAAAGATCCACTAACCATGTCTTTGAAGAAACAACAAAAGTTGAATCGTATGAGATTCCGCAGAACGAAAAAGACTGAGCCAGTACCACGAGACCATCCAAATAAGGAAACACTGAGAACCTTGAAAAGATTCTTAGAGCTGTCGCTAGACCAGAAGGAAAAGCAACAAAATGGTAATGTTTGTCAAAAAAAGAGAATCTCAGAAAATGGAAATAATCTGAATGAAAACAGAAAAACAGATATGCATCTATTGTAAGCAAATAATGCCCTCACTGACCAAAAGGCAGAATAGACCATATAAACACCATTCTAAAAGATGGTACACTTATGACAATTCAAAAAGATTTTCTATCTTTGGGACAATGAATAGTTTTGAATAAAACCCCCAAACCCTGTTCCTAAAATGGAACTGGTATAAATACCCCAGAAAACTCCAGGTCTGAGCAGCACCTTGAGCCCCAACGGGTGACCAGCCGTGCTTCAAAAAGAACCCAATACATACAGGTCTGAAACACACTTCAGGAAAGTGTGAGCCTTACGGGAATAGCTGGAATATATTAGAGAGAAAAAAAGACTTCTCACAGGCGGTTTTACTCTGAATCCTATTCTGTACCCAAATCTAAGAAGTTTGGACCGAATTGAACCAAACAATCTTTAAAAAGTCTTAACCTGCCCCTTACCAGCTAAGCTGGAATAAGAACCACACCTACATGCAAATTTGGGGAGCTGACTTTGATATTTTAAATGGCTTAAATTGAAAGAAGAAAACTTCCAATTATAAACATGTTACTTGGGGAAGAAATAGGATTCCGTTCCTTAGTAGGAACAAAAACTAATATAAGCTTAAGATTTAGTCTTAGAGCTCAATCTTGAAGCCCAGAGTAACAGTAGAAGAATTGAATCCAGTTGTGAACCAAATAATTGATTACCTTGGAAAAAAAGAAATATGGAATTTAGAAATCAAATTAGCATTCCAAGATTGAAGTCACAAAATTCTTCTAGCTAAAATAGCTAAAGACATAGATTAAACCTCATTTGCGAAAATATCAAAAAAACGACGACACAAATGAAATTCTTAGCATGTTGATCAACTTAACAATGCTAAACAAATCATAATCCGATACTTGTTGTACTAAAGTATCCAACCAGAAAGTTGCAGCAGTTGCAACATCAGCCAAATAAATTACAGGTCTAAAAAAAGTACCTGAAAATAAATAATTTTCTTTAAACAAGATACAAGTTTCCCATCTGAAGGAAAAAAATAAATACTATTTGCTATAGGAATAGTAGTATGTTTAGCAAGAGTAGAGATAGCCCCATTAACTTGGGGAATCTTTCCTCAAAACTTAAAACTAACTGCCGGCAAAGGATACAATTTAAAAACCTTAAAGAAGGAATAAAAAAAATTCCCGGCCTATTCCATTCCCTAGTATCAGGAACTGGAGAAAACCTCTGAAGAAACAACAGAAGGTTAATAAGCAGAATTTAAATGTTAGGTAGTCTTAATCAAAAGAACTAGTTACTTTAATATCCAAAATAATCAACACCTTTTCAACAAAGAACGAATGTACTCTATTTAAAAATAAAAAAGTAGATTTGTTAGTGTCAATATCTGATGAAGAATATTCTGAATGAGAAAAAACACCAACAGAGAAGGATAATTCAGTATGTTGTTGGTCATTTCAAATTTCATCAACTAAATAAGAAGTTTAAAAAAGACCTAAAAATTTTATTAGAAGGCGGGATAGCAGACAAAGCCTTTAGAATAGAATCAGAAAAATATTCTTATAAATTCCTAAATATATCTTGTACATTAGATGTAAAAAGAATAGCAATAGATAATGCATAAATACTAATGGACTCTGCATGTAAAAGTTTATCATAATAACTTATTACAAACCATAGCTAAAGATAAACATTCATAACATTAAAATAAATGAACTTAGCTTGGTAGGACTGATATCAGTCATCAGGAATCCCTTAGTATTTTCTGATACAGGAACAGATTTGGAATATCTTGCAATATGTAATAGAAAAAACAACATATAAAGCAAAATGATCAAATTCCTTAAATGATAGTTTCAGGAATGGGAAAAAAATGCAAATGAAACAAGCTTCTAGAAAACCAGAAGCAACTGAAAAGTGAGACTGAAATAATGTGAAAAAAACTGGCGCCAAGAATGACGCCCACACATTTTGGCGCCAAGAATGACGCCCATTTTTTTTTTTTTTGGCGCCAAAAAAACATTCGCAATACACATACGTCAAAAATGACGCAATTGCAAAAAAACTTCCGACGCCAACTATGACGCCGGAAATGACAAAATTTTGCGCCAAAAAAGTCTCGCGACAAAAAATGACGCAATAGATAGAAGCATTTTCTGAACCCGCGAGCCTAACAGCCCGCAATTTTGAAAAAAAGTCAATTGAAAATTGAAGGTAAGAAATATGAAATTATATGCATTTTCCCAAAATGAAACTGACAGTCTGAATGAAGGAATACTGAATATCCTGAATCATGGCAAATATAAGTTTAAACACATATATTTAGAACTTTACATATAAAGTGCCCACCATAGCTTTGAGTGTCATAAATAGAAATAAGACTTACTTACCCTAAGACACTCATCTACATATAGTAGATAGCCAAACCAGTACTGAAACGAGAATCAGTAGAGGTAATGGTATATAAGAGTATATGGTCGATCTGAAAAGGGAGGTAGGAGAAGAAATCTCTACGACCGATTACAGAGAACCTATGAAATAGATCACCTAGAGGAAGACCATTGAATTCAAATAGGCAATACTCTCTTCACATCCCTCTGACATTCACTGCACTCTGAGAGGAAAACCGGGCTTCAACCTGCTGCGAAGCGCATATCAACGTAGAATCTAGCACAAACTTATTTCACCACCTCCATGGGAGGCAAAGTTTGTAAAACTGAATTGTGGGTGTGGTGAGGGCTGTATTTATAGGCATTTTAAGGTTTGGGAAACTTTGCCCCTCCTGGTAGGAATGTATATCCCATACGTCACTAGCTCATGGACTCTTGCTAATTACATGAAAGAAAGACTTAAACCCCAGGTAAGAAAAACATTTCTTAAAATGTTTAAATTCCCCAAATATGAAACTGACAGTCTGCTGAAGGAAATACATGAACCTGACTCAAGGCAAATATAAGTACAATACATATATTTAGAACTTTATATAAATGCATAAAGTGCCAAACCATAGCTGAGGTGTCTTAAGTAATAAAAAACATACTTACCAAAAGACACCCATCCACATATAGCAGATAGCCAAACCAGTACTAAAACAGTTATTAGTAGAGGTAATGGGAAATTGAGAGTATATCGTCGATCTGAAAAGGGAGGTAGGAGATGAATCTCTACGACCGATAACAGAGAACCTATGAAATAGACTCCCGTTAGGGAAATCATTGTATTCAAATAAGTGCTACTCCCTACACGTACCTCTGACATTCGCTGTACTCTGAGAGGAATCAGGCTTCAACAATGCTGAGAAGCGCATATCAACGTAGAAATCTTAGCACAAACTTACTTCACCACCTCCATAGGAAGCAAAGTTTGCAAAACTGAATTGTGGGTGTGGTGAGGGGTGTATTTATAGGCATTTTGAGGTTTGGGAAACTTTGCCCCTCCTGGTAGGATTGTATATCCCATATGTCCCTAGCTCATGGACTCTTGCCAATAACATGAAAGAAAAAAAAATATCAGTGAATACACTCGCTGGTTTGCACCAAGAGTGCATGGTGCAAAATCAGGCAGACTGAAATCTCACAGTCATCAAGCAGATTGGCCTCTCTCAGCACACCATCAGCATGATCCCCAATCATCCGACCAAATTGGAATATGTGATATAAGATAATAAGGAGCATATAGCATGTCTTAAAATAAAACTTAAAATTTATTAAAAATAAACAAGTAAAATATAAGCAATGTGTTTCTCAGCATAAACCGTCGTTTCATTATTCATAATCTACACACCAAGAAATAAAGGCTTTCCTTTACAAGCCTGAAGTAAGGTTTCATTTACAGAATCGGAGAAACCCCTATGACTAAGGACTAAATGTTTAACTTTCTTGCCATCAAGTTCAGAGATTTGAGAAACTGTCCTTGAGACAGAAGGTCTGACCGCAGAGGCCACGAAGGACAGCTGGACATTTAAACCACATTTGCATACCAAATCCTGGGAGGCCAAGCTGGGGCAATCAAGATTACTGAAGATTTCTCTAGGCTTATCTTGTAAATCCCTCTGGGTAGAAGTACCAGAGGAGAAAACAGATAAGAAAGCTAAAATGACCACGGGACTACTAGAGCATCCACTAATTTTGCTAGAGAATCCCTGGATCTCGCAAAGTACCTGGGAAGTTTGTTGTTCAAACGAGAGGCCATCAGCTCTATCTCTGGGAGACCCCAAAGATCTATAACAAACTGATTGAACACATCCTGGTGAAGAGACCACTCCCCTGGATGCAGAGATTGACGACGGAAAAAGTCAGCTTCACAGATGTTCACCCCTTGAATATGAACAGATTAGAGCGTGCCATTTTTTAAAAATATAATGACCTTAAAAAGTTCTCTGTGATGCAAAATATTGATCATAACTATCCATTCGTTTTAATGCTTAAATATATTTTTGTAATGTTTGAAATATGTTAGAGAAACAGAATAGAGAATTTAGGATTACACTGAACTTCCATTCAGTTTTAATTTTCAATCTATGCAAAGCAATCAGCATTTTTTGTTTTTGTTTAACCGGAGAAATTGTGTTCCATAAAGATGTAATATTTTCTGTCTCTTCAGGGCTGAGAGATAACAGACTTTCTTTTGTCTGCCTTGGATCTCCTGGGAGTTGGCATTTTGACAAATAATTATATCTTGCATTTTTACATTAATGAGAATTTTGCAAAAGAAGCCGTGTTGTACAATGACAACAACAAGAATAGAATGATTTGCCAGGCAGCGGTGTAATCAAATTCCTCCTTCATGGAAATACAGTTCTTTCCGATAATGATGACATTCTGCTTCCCCAGTTATTGGTTTATAAAAAAATGTCCTATGTAGTGCAGTATAGTTAATGTATATACAGCAACACTTGTCTGTCACAAGATTACAGTCAAAACATTTTTTGCCGTTTGGCTCATGCATACAACATTAGATTCCTCAAGTGAACCACATATATAAACATGATTGCTCAGTCTGTGGTCACTGTGTATAATATGTGTTCATGTTGTCTAATTTTTCTTTTGGTATTGGCTTAGTTAAACATGCACTTTTATGCCCTCATGTATTAGATATCTTAGTAATTATTTACTTCAGTAACAAGTACTTAATTGACCCTATATCCTCAATTCATGTGAGACCTTTGGATTTGGGCTTATGCATTAAAAGGGACAGTGGATCCAAAAATGTCCTCCCCTTTAAATTGTTCCCAATGATCTATTTTACCTGCTAGAGTGTATTAAATTGTTTACAAGTAGCTCCTTTACCCTTATGTTGGTATTTTGAATAGCTGATTTAGCCTGTGGTATCCCCACCTATACTGAAAGTATCTATACTGGAGTTTAGGGTATTAATAAGCGTAAGTAAACACAGCTAGCAGAAGAAATTACACTCCCAGTGGGGTGCAGGATAGTTAAGTAATACAATGATACTTTTCCAGTGTTCTCTCTAAGGATTGAGCTTTGGTTTTCCAGAAAAATATAAGGGGTCAAGTCCAGCGGGAACACATGGGAACTGAGTTCCTGCACTATTTTTGCAGGTGGAACTAAGTGCCCCCTGGACAGAGAACAGAAATGCTGCTGCTGGTTGGAGGAGCTGAAGCACAGTTTGGTTAGAGGGATAGTGAGATCCTCTAGTAATGGGCAGCAACACTTGCTACAATACACTAAATGCAAGGCGGTCAGTGGTCCTGCTGTGTGACCACCCCACACTGTGTGGAACACGTGGTGCTTACATTTCTGTGTGGCGTGCTCTGGAGTTATTTAGCTCCTCTCAGCAGAAATAGCACTATTGCAGCTTAAGTGGGTGATACTCTGTGACAGAGGAAGAGTCTCAAGCCCAAAAACAACCATTCAACCCTTCATTGGATTTAATTTGCTTTTATTAACCAAAGTGCATAGATAAACATATACAGGTGGCCCTCATTTTACAACGGTTCAATTTACACCGTTTCAGAATAACAACCTTTTTTTCCAGTCATGTGACTGCTACTGAAAAGCATTGAGAAGCAGTGCATTTATTAAAATAGCCAGTAGGCTGAGCTGTCCGCTTGTGTTGCAGCAAAGCCAAGAAAGCTGAAATTAATCAGTTTAACCAGACCTGAGCTATTGAGCAGATTTCAAAGGAACAACATCTTCCTGTCTATAAATCAGTCCAGATTGGAATGCATAGAAAGAACTGTTTGCAGAAAAATGCAAGTGAAGTCTGTGTTGTGTGATTATTGTATTAGGTTTATAATGCTGTTTAGCAAATGTTTTTGTTCATTTAACTTAGTTTAATTATATATTCTGTGTTGTGTGATTATTTTATTACTTTTATAATGCTGTTTAGCATTTAAAGTCTTCATTTCAAAGCTTTAAAAATAATGTATTAGGTGTTACTTATGATAATTTTGAGAGGGGCCTGGAACCTATCTCCCTCACTTCCCATTGACTTACATTATAAACTGGGTTTCAATTTACAACAGTTTCGATTTACAACCATTCCTTCTGGAACCTAACCCTGGCGTAAACTGAGGGCTACCTGTACATACAGTGTGTGTGTGTGTGTGTGTATAAAACTATATTAATTGTGAGGGAGGTGGAAGTCTTGGTGAGTTCCAACACTTTTTTTGGTAGGACTTGACCCCTGCTGAAACTCAACCCATTGTAATAGGCTGTGGCTTAAAAACACAAAACCAGCTATTTCACATATACAATTAAACCTGAAAATGCAATTTCTCATTCATTTTATACTCTGCAGCTGGTATAACAAGTCATTGAAAATACATTAATATAAAAACTATTTTACAGTGTACTGTCCCTTTAATGTAATCTAATTTCTAATAGTATGCCCAGGTTTACAAGTTGACTACACCAGCTGATGTGATATGTAAATAAACACTAATAATGGTACATATAGAATTATAGAAAAGTACTGATTCGTTTATTTTATCTGACTGATTACAATTATATGTGCACTTGCATAATACACGCTTTCACTAACATTTGTATTGTTACATTTTCTTTATCCAATAATCACTCTGCTTTTTAGATGCATTAAAATACTCAATGTGTGATTTAGATTTATGATCAGTCAGTAAACCACCGTTTCTGAAAGGGACACAAAAAAAAAATCAGACTTCCATGGTTCAGACACAGAATGCTTTCTGCAGAATGAGATCAGCGTGTATCTCGTGCTGCTGCCGGAAGCCTGTATGTGAGACCAACTAGAAGCATTACCATAACTGTCAAAAATGTTATGTTGCAGATTATCCTCGAGAAGTCAGCAGGGTGTATTTCAAGTTCTAAGAATCAAAAAATCCTCAATTTTCAGAGATAAATTACATGAAAAGAGAGCAAAAAAATAATGAAAGTATATTATAAAGTAGTTTCATTATACATATTTGATATAAAAGCTCCAAGGTGTATGCTGTCCCTTTAAATATCAGAGCACTGATTCAAAATGTCAAAAGCCAAGAAATTGAATCATAGATATTATCAGTTGCAACATCACAAATGAAATCACCTGTATTTTCAACATCACGCATTATAGTATTACGAATGACATAATTACTGACAACAACACACCGTCAAATTTAAATCAAATTAAAGATCCAGCTGAAAATATATGTGACAAAAGAAGTGTCAATCATAAATAGCTATAGGACAAACATCACAGCTGGTAATTGCAATCTGTTTTTTCATGGCTATGTGAAAAATCTTTTCTTGCAAAGATTCTTAAAATACCTTTGTACAGAAAGATTTAAATCAATAAGGGAGATGACATCAATGCTTAGTGATTTGCTGGCTGACATAAGTCATCATATTGGATTTTGTTTTTTTGATGTGCTCTTCACACATATTAGTCACACAAATAGAACATTATCATGATTGTCTAAAGGTGACAAATAAAAATGAGCTTTGACATAGAAGTCTGATTAATTTAACACTCCAATCCGCCCTGTTTGTGACAAACAGTAACAATTATAACCATGAAGGAAAATATTTATGCTGTTTTTCATTTAAAGTGAACCTGTACTTTTCTATCACGTACGGTATATCAGTGATGGCTAAGCCTTAAATGTATGGCTATTAAACACACAAATAATAAAATATTTCCCAATAATGTCCAGTGACACAGTGCAAACTTAAAAGGACAGCAAAGTGTGTGCATGAAGGGTATGTTTGTATGTGGAGGGTGTGTGAACGAGCGTGTGCATGAAGGTTATGTTTGTATGTGGAGGGTGTGTGTGCGCGTGTGCATAAAGGGAATGTTTGTATATGGAGGGTGTGTGTGTGCACGTGTGCATGAAGGGTATGTTTGTGTGTGGAGGGTGTGTGTGTGTGCGTGTGCATGAAGGGTATGTTTGTATGTGGAGGGTGTGTGTGTGTGCGCGTGTGCATGAAGGGTATGTTTGTGTGTGGAGGGTGTGTGTGTGTGTGTGTGTGTGCGCGTGTGCATGAAGGGTATGTTTGTGTGATGAGGGTGTGTGTGTGTGCGCGCATGTGCATGAAGGGTATGTTTGTGTGTGGAGGGTGTGTGTGCACGCGCACGTGTGTGTGCAAAACTAATGCAGAGAGGCACATACGGCCCATGGACTGACAGCTGGCAATCCCCCATGTATAGAGAAGAACCTCATTTATATATGTTTAAAATATTTTGCCTGAAAAAACTGAAATGTGCATGAGTGCATTTTTAATTTTTCAATAAAAGCATTTTTAAAAAATGTCTGCGCTTGTTTTAGCAAAAATGTTTCTGGGGCAAGCTATCACTGTTTGGGGGGCATACACAAATATGCTGTGCATGCCTTGCACACCCTCATTCAAAAACTATGCAATTCAGAAATTGTTGTTACAATTTAAAAATTAAGATAAATTTGAAGAACAAAACTGATGCTACAGAACTAGTGCTAGTTTTCTTACCAACTGATAAGGACAATAGCCTCTCTTCTGCATGTGGAGAACACCACTCTCTGCAAGAATGCCAAAAAACAATGCTTTACTTGGGACATGGTCAGAAGTTTCCAAAAAAAACAAAGGGCGAGATTACAAGTGGCACAGCAAATCTAAATTTGTTGCTAGCGAAAACACAGAAAACATGCTTTTTGCGCTTCTTGGGATCCGCTCATATTACAAGTTGAAAAAAATATGTTTTCGAATGGGCGTGCATGTGTTCCCCCTTAGAAATCAATGGAGAAAAAAACTAACATCCTACTTGCGAAAACGCACCTAGCCTAATAACCCCTAATCCTCCATTCCCCCACATTGCAAACTATCTAAATAATCTATTAAGCTCTAAACCACCATCCCCCCACAACGCAAAGTAATTAACCTAACACCCCCTAACTTAACCCCAATTAAAATATCCATAAATTAACTAAAAAATATTCTAACTACATAAAAATAAATAAAAAAAACTTACCTGTAAAATGAAAACCAAAGCTTACCATAAAAAATAAACTACCATACTTTAAAAATAAAAAACCTACATTGCAAAAAATAAAAAAACCTAACATTATGAAAAAATAAAAAAAAAAACTAACATTTACACAAAAAAACTACCATTACAAAAAATAACAAAACCTACCCTTACAAAACCATAACGAACGAAATTACTAAAAATAAAAAAAAAGTATCCTATTCTAATACCCCTAAAAAAAAAAACCCTTATTCTACAAATAAACTACCAATAGCCCTTAAAAGGGCCTTTTGAAGGGCATTGCCCTAAAACAAACAGCTCTTTTGTATTAAAAAAAACCCTAACATTACAACACCCCCTCAAAAAAAGCCAAATAAAAATACCTAAAATACCCATTGCCCCGAAAATGGCATTTGAATGGGCATTGAACATAAGAGGATTCAGTTCTTTTTCTGCTCAAATAAAATTTAAAAAAACCTAATCTAAAAAAATATAAAGTCTAACCGCAAAACAAAATTTATGCTTACCTGATAAATTTATTTCTCTTGTGGTGTACCCAGTCCACGGGTTCATCCATTACTTGTGGGATATTCTCCTTCCCAACAGGAAGCTGCAAGAGGACACCCACAGCAGAGGTGTCTATATAGCTCCTCCCCTAACTGCCACCCCCAGTCATTCAACCGAAGCCAAGCAAGTAGAAAGGAGAAACTATAGGGTGCAGTGGTGACTGTAGTTTAAAAATAAAAAACACCTGCCTTAAAATGACAGGGTGGGCCATGGACTGGATACACCACAAGAGAAATAAATTTATCAGGTAAGCATAAATTTTGTTTTCTCTTGTAAAGGTGTATCCAGTCCACGGGTTCATCCATTACTTGTGGGATACCAATACCAAAGCTTTAGGACACGGATGAAGGGAGGGACAAGGCAGGAACTTAAATGGAAGGCACCACTGCCTGTGAGACCTTTCTCCCAAAAATAGCCTCCGAAGAAGCAAAAGTATCAAATTTATAGAATTTAGAAAAGGTATGAAGCGAAGACCAAGTTGCCGCCTTACAAATCTGTTCAACAGAGGCCTCATGTTTAAAAGCCCATGTGGAAGCTACTGCTCTAGTAAAATAAGCTGTAATTCTTTCAGGAGGCTGCTGGCCAGCAGTCTCATAAGCTAAGCGTATTATACTTCTTAGCCAAAAAGAAAGAGAAGTTGCTGAAGCCTTTTGGCCTCTCCTCTGTCCAGAGTAGACAACAAACAAAGCAGATGTTTGATGAAAATCCTTCGTAGCTTGTAAATAAAACTTTAAAGCATGAACCACATCAAGATTGTGTAATAGACGTTCCTTCTTTGAAGAAGGATTAGGACATAGTGAAGGAACAACAATCTCCTGATTGATATTCTTATTAGATACCACCTTAGGAAGAAACCCAGGTTTGGTACGTAACACTACCTTATCTGCATGGAAATCAGATAAGGGGAATCACATTGTAAAGCAGATAACTCCGACACTTTTCAAGCCGAGGAGATAGCTACTAAAAACAGAACTTTCCAAGATAAAAGCTTAATATCTATGGAATGCAAAGGTTCAAACGGAACCCCTTGAAGAACTTTAAGAAATAAATTTAAACTCCATGGCGGAGCAACAGGTTTAAACACAGGCTTGATCCTAACTAAAGCCTGACAAAACGCCTGAACATCTGGAACCTCAGCCAGATGTTTGTGCAAAAAAATAGACAGAGCAGGAATCTGTCCCTTTAAGGAACTAGCTGACAAACCCTTCTCCAATCCTTCTTGGAGAAAAGATAATATCCTAGGAATCCTGACCTTACTCCATAAGTAACCCTTGGATTCACACCAATGAAGATATTTACACCATATCTTATGATAGATTTTCCTGGTGACAGGCTTTCGAGCCTGAATTAAGGTATCAATGACCGATTCGGAAAAACCACGCTTTGATAGTATCAAGCGTTCAATATCCATGCAGTCAGACGTAGAGAAATTAGATTTGGATGTTTGAAGGGACCTTGAAGTAGAAGGTCCTGCCTTAGCGGCAGAGTCCATGGTGGAAAGGATGACATGTCCACCAGATCTGCATACCAAGTCCTGCGTGGCCACGCAGGGGCTATCAAGATCACCGAAGCTCTCTCCTGCTTGATCTTGGCAATTAGACAAGATAAAGGACCAGGGCGCTGCTAGAGCATCCATCAGCACTGCCTTGGGATCCCTGGACCTGGACCCGTAACAAGGAAGCATGCCGTTCTGACGAGACGCCATGAGATCCAGTTCTGGTTTGCCCCAAAGTTGGATCAACTGGGCAAATACCTCCGGATGGAGCTCCCACTCTCCTGGATGAAAAGTCTGCCAACTTAGAAAATCCGCCTCCCAGTTCTCTACTCCTGGGATATGGAGAGCTGAGAGATGGCAAGAGTGAACTTCTGCCCATAGAATTATCTTTGAAACCTCCAACATTGCCAGGGGGCTCCTTGTTCCCCCCTGATGGTTGATATAGGCTACAGTCGTGATGTTGTCCGACTGAAATCTGATGAACCTGACCGCAGCTAGCTGAGGCCAAGCCTGAAGAGCATTGAATATCGCTCTTAGTTCCAGAAAGTTTATCGGAAGGAGGGCCTCCTCCTGAGTCCACAAACCCTGAGCCTTCAGGGAGTTCCAGACTGCACCCCAGCCCAGAAGGCTGGCATCTGTCGTTACTATAGTCCATTCTGGCCTGCGGAAACTCATTCCCTTGGAAGATGGACCCCAGATAGCCACCAGAGAAGAGAATCCCTGGTCTCTTGATCCAGATTTAGTAGAGGGGACAAATCTGTGTAATCCCCATTCCACTGATTGAGCATGCAAAGCTGCAGTGGTCTGAGATGTAGGCGGGCAAACGGAACTATGTCCATTGCCGCTACCATTAATCAGATTACCTCCATACACTGAGCCACTGACGGACGAGAAATGGAATAAAGAGCACGGCAGGAAGTTAGAAGTTTTGACAACCTGACCTTTGTCAGATAAATCTTCATTTCTACTGAATCTATCAGAGTTCCTAGGAAAGAAACTCTTGTGAGAGGTGAGAGAGAACTCTTTCCTTCGTTCAACTTCCACCCGTGAGACCTTAGGAATGCCAGAACAATGTCCGTATGGGACCTGGCGACCTGAAAAGTTGATGCCTGTATCAGGATGTCGTCTAGGTAAGGGGCTACTGCTATACCCCGCGGTCTTAGAACTGCCAGAAGGGCCCTAGAACCTTCGTAAAGATTCTTGGTGCCGTGGCTAACCCGAAGGGAAGAGCCACAAACTGGTAATGCCTGTCTAGGAAGGCGAACATGAGAAACTGATGATGATCCCTGCGTATCGGAATATGTAGATAAGCATCCTTGAAATCCACGGTAGTCATATATTGACCCTCCTGGATCATAGGTAGGATGGTTCAAATAGTCTCCATCTTGAAGGATGGGACCCTGAGAAATTTGTTTAGGATCTTGAGATCCAAGATTGGTCTGAAAGTTCCCTCTTTCTTGGGAACTATAAACAGATTTGAATAGAAGCCCTGCCCCTGTTCCTCCCATAACTAGGAGGTCTTGAACGCAATGTAATAATGCCTCTCTCTTTATCTGGTTTGCAGATAATTGTGAGAAATGAAATCTCCCCTTTGGAGATGAAGCTTTGAAATCCAGAAGATATCCCTGGGAAACAATCTCCAAAGCCCAGGGATCCTGGACGTCTCTTGCCCAAGCCTGGGCGAAGAGAGAAAGTCTGCCCCCCACTAGATCCGGTCCTGGATCGGGGGCTACTCCTTCATGCTGTCTTAGAGGCAGAAGCAGGCTTTTTGGACTGTTTCCCCTTGTTCCAAGCCTGGTTAGGTCTCCAGACTGGCTTGGACTGGGCAAAATTTCCCTCTTGTTTTGTAGAAGAGGAAGATGAAGCTGCGCCACTCTTGAAGCTTCGAAAGGAACGAAAATTAGTCTGTTTGTTCCTTAACTTGTTGGACCTATCCTGGGGAAGGGCGTGGCCTTTTCCTCCAGTAATATCAGAAATGATCTCCTTCAGTCCAGGCCCAAATAGGGTCTGCCCTTTGAAGGGGATATTGACAAGTTTAGACTTTGAAGTGACATCAGCTGACCAGGATTTAAGCCATAGCGCCCTACGTGCCTGAATGGCAAAACCTGCATTTTTAGCCGTTAACTTGTTTAAATGAAAAACTGCGTCAGAAATAAATGAATTGGCTAACTTAAGAGCTTTAAGCCTGTCAAGGATATCATCCAACAGGGTCTCTACCTGTAAAGCCTCCTCCAGAGACTTGAACCAGAAAGCCGCTGCAGCAGTGACTGGGGCAATGCATGCAAGAAGCTGGAGAATAAAACCTTATCCTATCCATAGGATCTAGGAAAGCACAACTGTCCTCGACAGGAATAGTTGTACGTTTAGCTAGGGTAGAGACTGCTCCCTCCACCTTAGGGACCGTCTGCCACAAGTCACGTGTAGCGGCATCTATAGGAAACATTTTCTTAAAAGCAGGAGGGGGAGAGAACGGCACACCTGGTCTATCCCATTCCTTAGTAATAATTTCTGAAAACCTCTTAGGGATTGGAAAAACATCAGTGTAAACAGGCACTGCAAAGTATTTGTCCATTTTACAAAATTTCTCTGAAACTACAATGGTGTCACAGTCATCCAGAGTCGCTAAAACCTCCCTGAGAAACACGCGGAGGTGTTCAAGCTTAAATTTAAATGCTGTCATTTCAGAGTCAGACTGAAGTAACGCCTTCCCTGAATCAGAGAAGTCACCCACAGATAGAAGCGCTCCTGCTTCAACTTCTGCACATTGTGAGGGTATATCAGACATAGCTACTAAAGCGTCAGAGAGCTCTGTATTTGTTATAGCCCCAGAGCTGTCTCGCTTTCCTTGTAACCCTGGCAGTTTGGACAATACCTCTGTGAGGGTATGATTCATAACTGCCGCCATGTCTTGTAAAGTAAACGCATTGGTGTTCTTGGCGTCCCTTGAGCGGGAGTTATAGGTTCTGACAGGTGGGGAGAGCTAGATGGCATAACCTCCCTTTTGTCAGTCTCAGAAACCTCAGGTGATAAATCTTTAAAAACCATAATATGGCCTTATAACTTATAGAAAGGTCAGTGCATTTGGTACACATTCTAAGAGGGGGTTCCACAATGGCTTCTAAACATAATGAACAAGGAGTTTCCTCTATGTCAGACATGTTTAACAGACTAGTAATGAGACCAACAAGCTTGGAAAACACTTTAATAAATGTGAAAAAAGCAATAAAAAAAAAACGGTACTGTGCCTTTAAGAGAAAAAAAAATACCTCATAAATTACCAAACAGTGAAAAAAAGTAGTAAACTCTACAAAATGTTTACAGTGTGTGTAAGGGACTAAAGCAGCATTGCACCCACTTGCAAATGGATGATTAACCCCTCAGGCCCAAAAACGAATTAGAAAAACATTAAACCTGTCAACAAACAGTCAAACACACTGCCACAGCAGTGCTGTGGCTCCTACCTGCCCTTAAAAACGATTTTTGCAGGAACAAAACCCTCTATAGAGGTCCTATAAGCCCTATAAGCCAGAGGACTCCTTTTGATTGAAGGTAAAAACTACACTAAGTCACCACATCTCTCTTGATACTTCCTTTCTTGTCGAGAGCTGCAAGAGAATGACTGGGGGTGGCAGTTAGGGGAGGAGCTATATAGACAACTCTGCGGTGGGTGTCCTCTTGCAGCTTCCTGTTGGGAAGGAGAATATCCCAAAAGTAATGGATGAACCCGTGGACTGGATACACCTTTACAATAGAAAATTGGTACTCATCGATAATGATGGGCAGTGCTCCATCTTCATGCATCGTGGGTTCATCTCCTTCCATCTTCATCCCGGAGGCGGCGGCGAGGTCAGTGGCAATGTCAGTCCTCCTCTTTAGACCATCAACACTGAGGTCCTCTTCATGCGGTCTCCAGCTGCACACTGAATGAATACCACTTTTATATAGGGGTACCCTTGCATTCCGATTGGCTGATTTGAATCTTCAAATAAGATTATAAGATAATAATCAAACCAGACGATAGGAATGCAAGGGTACCCCTAAATAAAAGGAGTACATTGCATTTAATCTTCAGTGTGCGGCTGGAAGCCGCATGAAGAGAACCTCTGTGTCATTGGTCTGAAGAGGGGGAACGCCGCCATTGCCGCTGACCTCGCAGCCACAGTGATGAAGATAGATGGACCGTGGCCTGGATTTAGATGGAGGATGGAAGACAATGGACACGCGATGGAGGTAGATGGAGTGCCACCAGGATAAAGATGGAGCGCCGCCCATCATCATCGGTGAATACCAATTTTGAGTTAAGACTTAGTTTGTTTTTTATTTTTTGGGGTGGGATTTTTTTTAGATTAGGCTTTTTTATAATTGTATTTAGGCAGAAAAAGAGCTGAATGTCCTTTTTAAGGGCAATGCCCATCCAAATTCCCTTTTCGTGGCAAATGGTAGTTTAGTTTTTATTTTAGTTAGATTTTTTTGGAGGGAGGTTGGGGGGTAATTTGTTTATGCTTTTAGAGCTTGGCAATTTCGTTTTTTATTTTTTGTAAGGGTAGGGTTTTTAGTGTAAATATTAGTTTTTTTTTAATTTTTTGGTAATATTAGGGGTTTTTTTTTGTTTTTTTTATTTTAAATTGTTTTATTGAATCATTCAAAATAGAGAAAAAACATAATTTATGTAAGAACTTACCTGATAAATTCATTTCTTTCATATTGGCAATAGTCCATGAGCTAGTGACGTATGGGGTATACATTCCTACCAGGAGGGGAAAAGTTTCCCAAACCTCAAAATGCCTATAAATACACCCCTCACCACACCCACAATTCAGTTTAACGAATAGCCAAGAAGTGGGGTGATAAAAAAAGAGCGAAAGCATTAAACAAGGAATTGGAATAATTGTGCTTTATACAAAAAAATCATAACCACCACAAAAAGGGTGGGCCTCATGGACTCTTGCCAATATGAAAGAAATGAATTTATCAGGTAAGTTCTTACATAAATTATGTTTTCTTTCATGTAATTGGCAAGAGTCCATGAGCTAGTGACGTATGGGATAGCAGATACCAAAGATGTGGAACTTCCACGCAAGGGTCACTAGAGAGGGAGGGATTAAATAAAGACAGCCAATTCCGCTGAAAAAATAATCCATAACCCAAATCAAAAAGTTTTAATCTTATAATGAAAAAAACTGAAATTATAAGCAGAAGAATCAAACTGAAACAGCTGCCTGAAGTACTTTTCTACCAAAAACTGCTTCAGAAGAAGAAAAAACATCAAAATGGTAGAATTTAGTAAAAGAATGCAAAGAAGACCAAGTTGCTGCTTTGCAAATCTGATCAACAAAGCTTCATTCCTAAAAGCCCAGGAAGTAGAAACTGACCTAGTAGAATGAGCTGTAATCCTTTGAGGTGGGGATTTACCCGACTCCACATAAACATGATGAAACAAAGACTTTAACCAAGATGCCAAAGAAATGGCAGAAGCCTTCTGACCTTTCCTAGAACTAGAAAAGATAACAAATAGACTAGAAGTCTTCCTGAAATCTTTAGTAGCTTCAACATAATATTTCAAAGCTCTAACTACATCCAAAGAATGTAAAGATCTCTCCAGAGAATTCTTAGGATTAGGACACAAAGAAGGGACAACAATTTCTCTACTAATGTTGTTAGAATTCACAACTTTAGGTAAAAAATGAAATGAAGTCTGCAACACCGCCTTATCCTGATGAAAAATCAGAATAGGAGAATCACAAAAAAGAGCAGATAACTCAGAAACTCTTCTAGCAGAAAAGATGGCCAAAAGGAATAAAACTTTCCAAGAAAGTAATTTAATGTCCAGAGAATGCATAGGTTCAAACGGAGGAGCCTGTAAAGCCCTCAGAACCAAATTAAGACTCCAAGGAGGAGAAATTGACTTAATGACAGGCTTAATATGAACCAAAGCCTGTACAAAACAATGAATATCAGGATGATTAGCAATCTTTCTGTGAAAAAGTACAGAAAGAGCAGAGATTTGTCCTTTCAAGGAACTTGCAGACAAACCTTTTTCCAAACCATCCTGAAGAAACTGTAAAATTCTAGGAATTCTAAAAGAATTCCAAGAGAATTTATGAGAAGAACACCAAGTAAGCCTTCCAAACTCGGTAATAGATCTTTCTAGACACAGATTTACGAGCCTGTAACATAGTATTAATCACTGAATCAGAGAAACCTCTATGACTAAGTATTAAGCGTACAATCTCCATACCTTCAAATTAATTATTTGAGATCCTGATGGAAAAATGGGCCTTGAGATAGAAGGTCTGGCCTTAATGGAAGTGTCCAAGGTTGGCAACTGGCCATCCGAACGAGATCCGCATACCAAAACCTGTGTGGCCATGCTGGAGCTACCAGCAGTACAAACTAACGCTCCATTAGGATTTTGGAAATCACTTTTGGAAGAAGAACTAGAGGCGGAAAGATATAAGCAGGTTGATAATTCCAAGGAAGTGACAACGCATCCACCGCTTCCGCCTGAGGATCCCTGGATCTGGACAGATACCTGGGAAGTTTCTTGTTTAGATGAGAGGCCATCAGATCTATTTCTGGAAGTCCCCAGATTTGAACAATCTGAAGAAATACCTCTGGGTGAAGAGACCATTCGCCCGGATGTAACGTCTGACAACTGAGATAATCCGCTTCCCAATTGTCTATACCTGGGATGTGAACCACAGAAATTAGACAGGAGCTGGATTCCGCCCATACAAGTATCCGAGATACTTCTGTCATAGCTTGAGGACTGTGAGTCCCACCTTGATGATTGACATATGCCACGGTTGTGACATTGTCTGAAAACAAATAAACGATTCTCTCTTCAGAAGAGGCCAGAACTGAAGAGCTCTGAAAATCGCACAAAGTTCCAAAATGTTGATTGCCTCCTGAGATTCCCAAACCCCCTGTGTTGTCAGAGATCCCCATACAGCTCCCCAACCTGAAAGACTCGCATCTGTTGAGATCACAGTCCAGGTTGGACGAACAAAAGAGGCCCCTTGAATTAAATGATGGTGATCCAACCACCAAGTAAGAGAAGATCGAACATTGGGATTTAAGGATATTAATTGTGATATCTTTGTATAATCCCTGCACCATTGGTTCAGCATACAAAGCTGTAGAGGTCTCATGTGAAAACGAGCAAAGGGGATTGCGTCTGATGCAGCAGTCATGAGACCTAGAATTTCCATGCACAAAGCTACCGAAGGGAATGATTGAGACTGAAGGTTTCGACAAGCTGAAACCAATTTCAGACGTCTCTTTTCTGTTAGAGACAAAGTTATGGACACTGAATCTATTTGGAATCCCAAAAAGGTTACCATTGTCTGAGGAATCAAGGAACTCTTTGGTAAATTGATCCTCCAACCATGTCTTTGAAGAAACAAAACAAGTTGATTCGTATGAGATTCTGCAGAATGTAAAGACTGAGCAAGTACCAAGCTATCGTCCAAATAAGGAAATACCGCAATACCCTGTTCTCTGATTACAGAGAGAAGGGCACCGAGAACCTTTGAAAAGATCCTTGGAGCTGTTGCTAGGCCAAACGGAACAGCAACAAACTGGTAATGCTTGTCTAGAAAAGAGAATCTCAGAAACTGATAGTGATCTGGATGGATTGGAATATGAAGATATGCATCCTCTAAGTCTATTGTAGACATATAATGCCCTTGGTGAACAAAAGGCAGAATAGTCCTTATAGTCACCATTTTGAATGTTGGTATCCTTACATAACGATTCAATATTTTTAGATCCAGAACTGGTCTGAAGGAATTCTCCTTCTTTGGTACAATGAACATATTTGAGTAAAACCCCAGACCCCGTTCCAGAACTGGAACTGGCACAATTACCCCAGCCGACTCTAGGTCTGAAACACATTTCAGAAACGCCTGAGCCTTCACTGGGTTTACTGGAATGCGTGAGAGAAAAAATCTTCTCACAGGCGGTCTTACCTTGAAACCTATTCTGTACCCTTGTGAAACAATGTTCTGAATCCAAAGACTTGAATCGAATTGATCCAAATATCTTTGAAAAATCGTAACCTGCCCCCTACCAGCTGTGCTGGAATGAGGGCCGCACCTTCATGCGGATTTGGGAACTGGTTTTGACTTTCTAAAAGGCTTGGATTTATTCCAGACTGGAGAAGGTTTCCAAACGGAAACTGTTCCTTTAGGGGAAGGGTCAGGCTTTTGTTCTTTATTCTGACGAAAGGAACGAAAACGATTAGCAGCCCTATATTTACCTTTAGATTTTTTGTCCTGAGGCAAAAAGGCTCCCTTCCCCCCAGTAACAGTTGAAATTATTGAATCCAACTGAGAACCAAATAATTTATTACCTTGGAAAGAAAGAGAAAGCAAAGTTGACTTTTAAGTCATATCTGCATTCCAAGACTTAAGCCATAAAGCTCTTCTAGCTAAAATAGCTAAAGACATATACCTGACATCAATTCTAATGATATAAAAAATGGCATCACAAAGTTATTAGCATGTTGAAGAAGTTTAACAATGCTATAAGCATTATGGTCTGACACTTGTTGCACTAAAGCCTCCAACCAGAAGGTGGAAGCTGCAGCAACATCAGCCAAAGAAATAGCAGGTCTAAGAAGATTACCTGAACATAAATAAGCCTTCCTTAGAAAGGATTCAAGCTTCCTATCTAAAGGATCCTTAAAAGAAGTACTATCTGCCGTAGGAATAGTAGTACGTTTAGCAAGAGTAGAGATAGCACCATCAACTTTGGGGATTTTTTCCCAAAACTCTAATCTATCAGATGGCAAAGGGTACAATTTTTTAAACCTTGGAGAAGGAGTAAATGAACTACCCAGACTATTCCATTCCCTAGAAATTACTTCTGAAATAGCATCAGGAACTGGAAAAACTTCTGAAATAACTACATGAGGTTTAAAAACTGAATTTAAACGATTATTAGTTTTAATATCAAGAGGACTAGACTCCTCCATATCTAAAGCAATCAACACTTCTTTAAGTAAAGAACGAATAAACTCCATCTTAAACAAATATGAAGATTTATCAGTGTCAATATCTGAGGCAGAATCTTCTGAACCAGATAGATCCTCATCAGAAATAGATAAGTCAGAATGATGGCGGTCATTTAAAAATTCATCTGAAATATGAGAAGTTTTAAAAGACCTCACGTTTACTGGAAGGAGGAATAACAGACAGAGCCTTCCGAATAGAATTAGAAACAAATTCTCTTACATTAACAGGAACATCCTGAACATTAGATGTTGAAGGAACAACAACAGGTAAAGGATTAGTACTAATGGAAATATTATCTGCGTTTGATAGTTTATCATACAGCCGGAGGAACAGTTACCAAAAGTTTACAACAAATGCACTTAGCTTTGGTAGAACCGACATCAGGCAGCGTCTTTCCAGAAGTAGATTCTGATCCAGGGTCAGGTAGAAATATCTTGCAATATGTAATAGAAAAAACAACATATAAAGCAAAATTATCAAATTCCTTAAATAACAGTTTCAGGAATGGGAAAAAAGCAAAACAAAACAAGCCTCTAGAAACCAGAAGCGACTAAAAAGTGACACTGAAATAATGTGAAAAAATCTGGCGCCAAGTATGACGCCCACATTTTGGCGCCAAGTATAACGCCCACATTTTTTGGCACCAAGAATGACGCCCATATTTTTTGGCACCAAAAACGTCCGTAACACACATACGTAAAAAATGACGCAACCACGTGAAAACTTCCGGTGTCAACTATGACGCCGGAAATGACGAAATTTTTGCGCCAAAAAAGTCTCACGCCAAAAATGACGCAATAAATTGAAGCATTTTCTGCACCCGCGAGCCTAACAGCCCGCAATTTAGAAAAAAAGTCAATTGAAAATTTTTAAGGTAAGAAAAATATAAATTCATATGCATTTTCCCAAATAAATGAAACGGACAGTCTGAAAAGAAGGAATACTGATTATCCTGAATCATGGCAAATATAAGTTTAAACACATATATTTTGAACTTTACATATAAAGTGCCCAACCATAGCTTAGAGTGTCATAAATAGAAATAAGACTTACTTACCCTAAGACACTCATCTACATATAGTAGATAGCCAAGCCAGTACTGAAACGAGAATCAGTAGAGGTAATGGTATATAAGAGTATATCGTCGATCTGAAAAGGGAGGTAGGAGAAGAAATCTCTACGACCGATAACAGAGAACCTATGGTATTCAAATAGGCAATACTCTCTTCACATCCCTCTGACATTCACTGCACTCTGAGAGGAAAACCGGGCATCAGCACTTCACCACCTCCATGGGAGGCAAAGTTTGTAAAAACTGAATTGTGGGTGTGGTGAGGGGTGTATTTATAGGCATTTTGAGGTTTGGGAAACTTTGCCCCTCCTGGTAGGAATGCATATCCCATACGTCACTAGCTCATGGACTCTTGCCAATTACATGAAAGAAACAAGATATGTGCACAAGTCTGATGTATCTGTCAAGTTGAGACCTCTATTTTATCATTTTAAAATTAACATGAGATTAACTGTTGTGGGACTAAATAGCTGGTGACTTTTGGTCCAATAGATATAGGTAATACTGGTGATCCTAGGTAGCACCAGTTTCTGACCTTCTAAGGTCTATTGATATACAATAGGGAAGATCCCAACAATAGAGAAAATCCTGACAGCGGGTAAATACCGCTTGAGGCCTTAAGCCAATAATATAGCTAGGGAGTATCAAGTAGAAATAGAAGGAACACTTAAGTTCCAAACTGGATGTAGCTCACAGAGGGGCTCATGTTAGCAAGTTTGGGGGTGGGAGGAGTTAATACTAGGGGAAAATATATAATGATTATAGCAACTTCAGATCAGTAAAATAAAACAGTTAGACAGTTCTGTGATTAGCTAAAACATAAATTCAGGGTATCAGCAGTGGAGGTAGAGTCATATCTAAGTTGAAAGATCTGCAAATAGAGTAGTGCTATGAGTTAAGGGCATACCATCTCCAAATGTAAAGCTTTAAAGTCTTTCCATCTCTTGCCGGCAAAGAGAGGGAAATTAGAGCTTTTTATGGGCCATCAAAAGATACGGACTCTGAATGTATATATTAGTGAGATCAAAAATCCCCATGAACATAGTGGGACATGGGCGTTCTTAGCAGACCACCAAAATCCCTGACCCAAGTACAGATGTGCAATATATCACCAAACATGTGCTGACCTTACATATTGTAACATTATACAGGGTAACCGGTTATGATATATATATCAAAAGACATTCCTTACTGAGTTGCTCACAAAACTAATTCTAAATTTCTGCTCCTTGTGGGGCTATTTAAGTTAATATGTACTATGGTGTAGAGTAGCCTTAGCTTGGATCCCTAAAGTATAAGTCTCTTAATGACATATAGAATAGCTAGGAGCCTAAAATAAGCACTTATATTTGGTATGTGGCTATCTGCATAAATAATACTAGCGGAAAGACATCCTTAAAGTACAATTAACTTATCATGCGATCTAACATGAACCTTAAATTCTATAATACATATAAAACAAAGTGTGAACTGGTTCAGACCCTTAGTCAAAATTTTATAGTCCTATATGTAGTATTTTGTGTCAAGGGCAAAGTAAAGAAGGAGGAATTATTATACTATGCAGTATCTTAATAGTGCCAGATAGGTAAAGGTCCCAGGTTAAAGACACAATGGTGAAATTAATTACACTGGAGTGGATAGTTCAGCATGGAAAACAGTACTCAAATCAATGTCCAACCCTTTCATTAAGTGAATGCAAGTGGGGTGGTTGGTAAAAGAAAGTTATCCAACCCCTGCCTTATCGACATCATTCCCTACATACAGCTTGGGCTCCGGTGACATCCTTTCTGGTAGGCCTCTTGTACAAGTGTGATCGTAGGGAGCTGCAAGACCGGCCAAACCGAAATCATCAGCGTTAAGCTCCTGCCCCGGCATCGGCCTCCATATCAAAAGAATCTGAGATCCTCCATCCCTGCAGCGAATCTCTAAAGCTCTCACCAGCCGGCAACATGATAACTGTTTAAGAAGTGTCCGCGTCAAACCCGGAGGGCGCCTTCTCCAGTCCACCGCAAACACTATCTGTAGTGTAGCTATTTTCGCGCGCCGGACATACTGGTGCTGCTGGCTTGGGAATCTCTGGGGTCTTGCAGGTACCAGGAGTCCAGCCGCACACCGTCGGGAACTGTCTAGGTTGCAGTCTCTGCGGGCGACTCCTAATGTGGGTAGGGTAACATCTGACTCAGTGGCCCGCACAGAATGATGTAGTTTCTCACCCAGTGGTATTTGTTGTGCGGCCAATTCATGGAGAGCTGACGTCAGGAGTGCCGAGATAACCTTAGTATTCTCCTCCATCTGCCAAGCAAGTTTTTCTAGCAGGGACTGCACCACGCCATGAAAGTCCTCAGTAGATGCCATAGTCATTTGTACAAAAGCGGTCACTTTATGGAGGATATTTATATAGAGATAGCAAACCGCAAGGCTGTTAGCAAACTTTGTAGAAATTGCGGCTGAACACTGTGTCCTCGTGGCAGCTTAGGTGCGGGTAATCTAAGGCATAATTCCGCCTTCCAGTTGCAAACTAGGATATATGGCTTAAGTTATAAAATGAGCTTGTAGGGGTCTTTGTTAGGGGGTTTAGAGTGAATATATAATTATTAATAATCCCCCAGAAATAGAATTAAGAGCCAGAGCTCTTGCAGTATGCGACCAGTCAGCTTGGTAGTTGGCTCCGCCCCCTCATGTTAGGTTTTTATATTTATTGTAATCTAACTTTTTTTTTTATGGTAAGTTTAGGTTTTAATTTAATTTTACAGCCACGTTTTTATTTTTTTAAAGGTAGTTCAGATATTTTTCATTTAATTTATGGCTATTTTAATTGGGGTTAAGTTAGGGGGTGTTAGGTTAGGGGGTTAACAGTTTTTATTACTTTGCATTGTGGGGGATGGCGGTTTAGGGCTTAACAGTTATATTTAGGGTTGGCGATGTGGGGGGTAGTGGTTTAGGGGTTAATAGTTTTATTTAAGGTTGACGATGTAGGAGGATGGCAGTTTAGGGGTTAACAGTTTATTTAGTGTTTGCGATGTGGGGGGATAGCAGTTAAGGGGTTAATAGTTTTATTTAGGGTTGGCGATGTAGGGGGATGGCGGTTTGTGTTATGGGGGGATGGTGGCTTAGGGGTTAACAGTTTTAGTGTTTGCGATGTGGGGGGATGGCAGTTAAGGGGTTAATAGTTTTATTTAGGGTTGGCAATATGGGGGATGGCGGATTAGCGGTTAATAGTGTAGTTTATGGGTGTAAGTGTACTTTCCAAGGTATTTTTGTTGTGTTTTGTGCAAATTTTTAGTTTAGGAAAACAGTTTACCAGAGTTCTTAGATCGCAGTAAGGATAGAAGTGGAATAGACCATTGCGCTAGGGCAATCGCGATTCCTCCCGACTTGTAATATCAGCGGGAGAAAAATGGATTGTGAAATCGCAATTGCACTAGCACAAAATCCATTGCGTCTCACTTGTAATCTCGCCCAAAACTGGCTTCATTTATCAAGCCCTTCTCCCCCCTTTGACTGCAGGTTCACACAAGCGAACCTGCAGTCAGGATATATCTAGCAGTGGTCATCAGACTGCAGCTTTCCTGCCCTGTTCTCCACCTCTTAGGTGAAGAATTTCAATCTCCCCGGTCTTATCCGACTGGGGAGATGGACACCTCTTGCCTGCCCTTGATTGGCTGTGCATGGGTAGGGGGGCGGGGTTGCACACACGTGCACAGGAGCGCTCGTGTTCAATTGGGCGAACGGAGTGAATATGTATGCCACTGTCAGCCCGTGGATAATAAATGGAGCCCAATATGGAAAAAAGGTAGTTCCATCCATGTTAGCCAATGTATTCAAAGAATGTATAAATCTTTTTGAAAAAGGAAAAAAGGGATACGGAGGAAATTCCTTTAATGGCTAACTCAGTACCCTGAAAGCTAGCAATAGTTTTTATAAAATTTTTTTACTTAAAGTGATGGAAAACTATCAATATTTAAAAAGTAAATTTATGCTTACCTGATAAATTGATTTCTTCTATGGTAAGACGAGTCCACGGATTCATCCTTTACTTGTGGGATATTATCCTCCTGCTAACAGGAAGTGGCAAAGAGCACCACAGCAGAGCTGTCTATATAGCTCCTCCCTTAGCTCCACCCCCCAGTCATTCAACCGAAGCTACAGGAAGAAAAAGGAGAAACTACAAGGTGCAGAGGTTACTGAAGTTTAAATCAAAAAAATATAATCTGTCTTAAAATGACAGGGCGGGCCGTGGACTCGTCTTACCATAGAAGAAATCGATTTATCAGGTAAGCATACATTTACTTTTCTTCTATAAAGGTAAGACGAGTCCACGGATTCATCCTTTACTTGTGGGATACAATACCAAAGCTACAGGACACGGATGAACGGGAGGGACAAGACAGATGGTTAAACAGAAGGCACCACTGCTTGAAGAACTTTTCTCCCAAAAATAGTATGAAGCGAAGACCAAGTCGCAGCCTTACAAATCTGTTCAACAGAAGCATAATTTTTAAAAGCCCATGTGGAAGCCACCGCTCTAGTAGAGTGAGCTGTAATTCTTTCAGGAGGCTGCTGTCCAGCAGTCTCGTATGCCAAACGGATGATGCATTTCAGCCAAAAGGCGAGAGGTAGCCGTAGCTTTTTGACCTCTACGTTTTCCAGAATAGACGACAAACAAAGAAGATGTTGGACGGAAGTCGCTTGCAAGTAAAACTTTAAAGCACGAACCACGTCCAAATTGTGCAATAGACGCTCCTTCTTAGAGGAAGGATTAGGACACAGAGAAGGAACAACAATTTCCTGATTGATATTCTTATTAGTAACAACCTTAGGAAGGAATCCAGGTTTGGTATGCAAAACCACCTTATCAGCATGGAAAACAAGATAAGGCGAGTCGCATTGAAATGCAGATAGTTCAAAAACTCTTCGAGCCGAAGAGATAGCAACTAAAAACCGAACTTTCCAAGATAGAAGCTTAATATCTATGGAATGCATAGGTTCAAACGGAACCCCTTGAAGAACTTTAAGAATTAAACTCAAACTCCATGGCGGAGCAACAGGTTTAAACACAGGCTTGAGTCTAACTAAAGCCTGACAGAACAACTGAACATCTGGAACATCTGCCAGACGTTTGTGCAGTAGAATAGATAAAGCAGTCCCTTTAAGGAACTAGCTGATAGCCCCTTCTCCAATCCTTCTTGGAGAAAGGACAAAATCCTAGGAATCCTGATCTTACTCCATCCATAAGTAGCCTTTGGATTCGTACCAATAAAGATATTTACGTAAAAATCGTATTTATCGTTATGATAAATTTTCCTGGTGACAGGCTTACGAGCCTGAATCAAGGTATCTATGATCAACTCACAGAAACCCCGCTTGGATAAGATCAAGCCTTCAATCTCCAAGCAGTCAGTCGCAGAGAAACTAGATTTGGATGCTGGAACGGACCTTGAATCAGAAGGTCCTGTCTCAGTGGCAGAGTCCATGGTGGAAGAGATGACATGTCCACCAGGTCTGCATACCAAGTCCTGCGTGGCCACGCAGGTGCTATCAAAATCACCAAAGCTCTCTCCTGTTTGATTCTGGCAATCAAACGAGGAAGGAGAGGAAATAGTGGAAACACATAAGCCAGGTTGAATGACCAGGGTACTGCTAGAGCATCTATCAGTACTGCCTGAGGATCCCTTGACCTGGACCAGTAACAAGGAAGTTTGGCATTCTGACGAGACGCCATCAGATCCAATTCTGGTGTGCCCCATTGCTGAATCAATTGTGCAAATTCCTCCGGATTAAGTTCCCACTCCCCCGGATGAAAAGTCTGCCGACTTAGAAAATCCGCTTCCCAGTTCTCCACTCCTGGGATATAGATTGCTGATAGATGGCCAGAGTGAGTCTCTGCCCATCAAATTTTTTTGGTAACCTCTATCATCGCTAGAGAACTCTTTGTTCCCCCCTGATGATTGATATATGCTACAGTCGTGATATTGTCCGACTGGAATCTTATGAATCTGGCTGATGCCAGCTGAGACCACGCCTGAAGCGTGTTGAATATCGCTCTCAGTTCTACAATATTTATTGGGAGGAGAGCCTCCTCCTGAGTCCACAAACCCTGTGCTTTCAGGGAATTCCAGACTGCACCCCAGCCCAATAGGCTGGCGTCCGTCGTCACTATGACACATGCTGGCCTGCGGAAACACATTCCCTTGGACAGATGATCCTGTGACAACCACCAGAGAAGAGAGTCTCTGGTCTCTTGGTCCAGATTTATCTGAGGAAATAAGTCTGCATAATCCCCATTCCACTGTTTGAGCATGCAAAGTTGCAGTGGTCTGAGATGCAAGCGAGCAAACGGAACTATGTCCATTGCCGCTACCATTAAGCCGATTACCTCCATACACTGAGCCACTGACGGCCGAGGAATGGAATGAAAAGCTCGGCAGAAGGATAAAATTTTTGATTTCCTGACCTCCGTCAGAAAATTTTTCATGTCCACCGAATCTATTAGAGTTCCCAGGAATGGAACTCTTGTGAGAGGGAGAAGTGAACTCTTTTTTACGTTCACCTTCCACCAGTGAGATCTTAGAAAAGCCAACACAATGTCCGAGTGAGATTTGGCTAGTTGGTAAGTTGACGCCTGGATTAAGAGAACGTCCAGATAAGGTGCCACCGCTATGCCCCGTGGCCTTAGAACCGCCAGAAGGGACACTAGCACCTTTGTGAAAATTCTGGGAGCCGTGGCAAACCCGAAGGGAAGAGCCAAAAACTGGTAATGCTTGTCCAGAAAGGCGAACCTGAGGAACTGGTGATTATCTTTGTGGATAGGAATGTGTAGATACGCATCCTTTAAGTCCACAGTGGTCATATATTGACCCTCCTGGATCATCTGCAAAATAGTCCGAATGGTCTCCATCTTGAAGTATGGGACTCTGAGGAATTTGTTTAGGATCTTGAGATCCAAAATTTGTCTGAAGGTTCCCTCTTTTTGGGAACCACAAACAGATTGGAGTAGAACCCTTGCCCCTGTTCTGTTTCTGGAACTGGGCAGATCACTCCCATGGTATATAGGTCTTCTACACAGCGTAAGAATGCCTCTCTTTTTGTCTGTTTTGCAGACAATTGAGAAAGATGGAATCTCCCCCTTGGGGGAGAATCTTTGAAATCTAGAAGATACCCCCCTGGGTTACTATTTCTAAAGCCCAGGAGTCCTGAATGTCTCTTGCCCAAGCCTGAGCAAAGAGAGAAAGCCTGCCCCCTACTAGATCCGGTCCCGGATCAGGGGCTACCCCTTCATGCTGTCTTGGAAGCAGCAGCAGACTTCTTGGCCTGTTTACCCTTGTTCCAAGTCTGATTAGGTCTCCAGACTGATTTGGATTGAGCAAAAGTCCCCTCTTGCTTTGCGGCAGTGGAAGAGGTAGAGGGACCAACTTTGAAGTTTCGAAAGGAAAGAAAATGATTTTGTTTGGGCCTCATTTTATTCGTCTTATCCTGAGCAAGGGCATGGCTTTCCCTCCAGTGATGTCTGAAATGATCTCTTTCAGTTCAGGCCCGAATAGGGTCTTACCCTTGAAAGGGATGGCTAAAAGCTTAGCTTTAGATGACACGTCAGCAGACCAGGACTTAAGCCATAACGCTCTACGTGCTAAAATGGCAAAACCTGAAAACCTCCCTGAGCAATAAGTGTAGGTGTTCTAGTTTAAATATAAAAGCCGTCATATCTGAATCTGAGGGAACATATTTCCTGAATCAGAAATCTCTCCCTCAGCCAGCAAATCCCTCACTTCAGAACATTGTGAGGGTACATCGGATATGGCTAATAAAGCGTCAGAGGGCTCAGCGTTTGTTCTCACACCAGACCTACTGCGCTTCCCCTGCAACCCATGCAGCTTAGATAAAACCTCTGTGAGGGTAGTATTCATAACTGCGGCCATATCTTGCAGGGTGAAAGAATTAGACGCACTAGAAGTACTTGGCGTCACTTGTGCGGGCGTTAATGGTTGTGACACTTTGGGAGAATTAGATGGCATAACCCGATTCCCTTCTGACTGAGAATCATCCTGCGACATACTTTTAGTAGCTAAAATATGTTCTTTGCAATTTATTGACCTTTCAGTGCATGAGGGACACATTCTAAGTGGAGGTTCCACAATGGCTTCTAAACATATTGAACATTGACTTTCCTCAATGTCAGACATGTTGAACAGGCTAGTAATGACTACAAACAAGCATGAAAAAACTTTATTTAGTGAAAAAAATAATCTTAAAAAACGGTACTGCGCCTTTAAGAGAAAAAAAAAGCATACACCTTCTGCAAAACAGCCTAAACATGCACCACATTTTTCTAAATTTTGTATGCAGACACCATATAAGTAGTTAAGATTGCCCCACAAGGAATTTTAAGATTTAACCCCTTAATTTGCAAACCAGATTGAAAATAGGCCCAGATCCGGAAAAAAACACCCCCAGCACCTTGCCACAGCCCTGCTGTGGCACTACCTGCCCTCAGGGATAGTAAATGTGGGGTAAAAGCTTCGATTTGGCCCAAAACATACCCCAGGGCCCTCAGGAGTTAGAGTTTGCTGCTTGCTGAGAAAAACTAACTGCGCATCTGAGGCGCGAAAATAGGCCCCGCCATTCTCACTCAATGTCTCCACAGCCTCAAAGAACCGCACCAGAGCGGTTATAACTAGCCATGTGGGTTCTGAGACCCAAAAGTTAAGCCATGTGTGCCCTCAATAAAGTTGCCCAAAACGTTATTGCCCACAAAACAAAGTACTCCCAAATCATAAAAACGTTTTCCCACAAACATTTACAACTCAGTGTCAAACATATTTGTAATTGCCCCATATGCAAGCTAAGTAATGCCCTTCTTTTAGCTCTAGGATTACTGCTTACCCTTACCCTCCTGGGTATAATGTCAGCCTTTCTGAAATATACAGTCTCTCCAGAAAAAACAGAATTTATGCTTACCTGATAAATTACTTTCTCCAACGATGTGTCCGGTCCACGGCATCATCCTTACTTGTGGGAATATCTCTTCCCCAACAGGAAATGGCAAAGAGCACAGCAAAAGCTGTCCATATAGCCCCTCCCAGGCTCCGCCCCCCCAGTCATTCGACCGACGGTTAGGAGAAAAAAAGGAGAAACTATAGGGTGCCGTGGTGACTGTAGTGTATAGAGAAAACATTTTTCAAACCTGATTAAAAAACCAGGGCGGGCCGTGGACCGGACACACCGTTGGAGAAAGTAATTTATCAGGTAAGCATAAATTCTGTTTTCTCCAACATTGGTGTGTCCGGTCCACAGCGTCATCCATAACTTGTGGGAACCAATACCAAAGCTTTAGGACATGGATGAAGGGAGGGAGCAAATCAGGTTAATTAAACAGAAGGCACCACGGCTTGCAAAACCTCTCCCCCAAAAATAGCCTCTGAAGAAGCAAAAGTATCAAATTTGTAAAATTTGGCAAAAGTGTGCAGTGAAGACCAAGTCACTGCCTTACATATCTGATCAACAGAAGCCTCGTTCTTGAAGGCCCATGTGGAAGCCACAGCCCTAGTGGAGTGAGCTGTGATTCTTTCTGGAGGTTGCCGTCCGGCAGTCTCGTAAGCCAATCGGATGATGCTTTTAAGCCAAAAAGAAAGAGAGGTAGAAGTCGCTTTTTGACCTCTCCTTTTACCAGAATAGACGACAAACAAAGAAGAAGTTTGTCTGAACTCTTTTTTAGCTTCTAAATAGAATTTTAGAGCACGGACTACGTCTAAATTGTGTAACAAACGTTCCTTCTTTGAAACTGGATTCGGACACAAAGAAGGAACAACTATCTCCTGGTTAATATTTTTGTTAGAAACAACCTTTGGAAGAAAACCAGGCTTAGTACGCAAAACAACCTTATCTGCATGGAACACCAGATAGGGCGGAGAACACTGCAGAGCAGATAACTCAGAAACTCTTCTAGCAGAAGAAATAGCAACCAAAAACAAAAAACTTTCCAAGATAACAACTTAATATCTATGGAATGTAGCGGTTCAAACGGAACCCCTTGAAGAACTCAAAGAACTAGATTTAAACTCCAGGGAGGAGTCAAAGGTCTGTAAACAGGCTTGATTCTAACCAGAGCCTGAACAAATGCTTGAACATCTGGCACAGCTGCCAGTCGTTTGTGTAATAAGACAGATAAAGCAGAAATCTGTCCCTTTAGAGAACTCGCTGATAATCCTTTATCCAAACCCTCTTGTAGAAAGGAAAGGATCTTAGGGATTTTGATCTTATTCCATAAGAATCCCTTGGATTCACACCAGCAGATATATCTTTTCCATATTTTATGGTAAATTTTTCTAGTTACCGGTTTTCTGGCTTGAACTAGAGTATCTATCACAGAATCTGAAAACCCACGCTTTGATAGAATCAAGCGTTCAATTTCCAAGCCGTCAGCTGGAGGGAGACCAGATTTGGATGTTCGAATGGACCCTGTACAAGAAGATCCTGTCTCAAAGGTAGCTTCCATGGTGGCACCGATGACATATTCACCAGGTCTGCATACCAAGTCCTGCGTGGCCACGCAGGAGCTATCAAGATCACCGAGGTTCTCTCCTGCTTGATCCTGGCTACCAGCCTGGGAATGAGAGGAAACGCCTCAGCCTCTCTGGGAACAGTAATGGACCTTAGTTACAAATGCTGAGATCATCATCTTCCAGGCAGCAGTCTTCATCCATCTGCTGCCTGAGAGTAAATAGTACACACCGGTACCATTTAAAATAACAAACTCTTGCTTGAAGAAATTAAAAACTAATATTTTATCACCTCTTTCACTTTACCCTTCCTAGTACTTAGAGTAGGCAAAGAGAATGACTGGGGGGTGGAGCTAAGGGAGGAGCTATATAGACAGCTCTGCTGTGGTGCTCTTTGCCACTTCCTGTTAGCAGGAGGATAATATCCCACAAGTAAAGGATGAATACATGGACTCGTCTTACCTTTATAGAAGAAATTATATACATATATTCATTTTCCTCTGCTAATGTGATTCGTATCATCCTTTTTTATAAAAATTAATTAGTTAAACAAATATAAATATTTTTCTTACCAGTCCATCAAGTACTTTCCCTCCGCCCACTTAGAAGTTCAAGTCTTCTATTCTGTGATGTTCCCAGAGGGTTAACCTATCTACACGTCGCAAAATTGGGTGGAGGGAAGTTGAGTGACAGACAGCTCAATAGGCAACGTCACTCGATGCGCTCCTGTGAAGGTAGTTTAACATGGATGCTCAAATCCATCATTCACATGTAAACAGTGAATCCCCAAAAAAAACATAAACTATGCTTAACTGATGATTTTTTTTCCTTCAGATGGAAAGAGTCCACAGCTGCATTCATTACTTTTGCGAATTCTGAACCTGGCCACCAGGAGGAGGCAAAGACACCCCAGCCAAAGGCTTAAATACCCCTCCCACTTCCCTCATTTGCCAGTTATTCTGCCGAGGAACAAGTAGCAGTAGAAGAAATATCAGGGTGAAAAGGTGCAAGAAGAACAAAACAGACACCCCACAAAAAAAATACGGGTGGGGAGCTGTTGACGCTTTCCATCTGAAGAAAACAAAATCAACATGTAAGCATAATTTATGTTTTTCTTCATAAATGGAAAGAGTTCACAGCTGCATTCATTACTTTTGGGAAAACAATACCCAAGCTATAGAGGACACTGAATGCGAAAACAGGAGGGTACAAAAGGCGGCCCATTCTGAGGGCACCAGACCTGAAACCCCTAACCAGCAAAAACCCTGCTTCGTCCGAAGCCGAGAAAACTTTGAAAAAGGACACTGACCCACAGAAGGTCACAAGCATTGCTAGAGACAGCAGAAAATACTCTACTGAGCCAACACGCCTCCGGTAGACACCATCAACACACCCCTTATGAGAGGATGGGATCAACTATTGTACACTCCCAAAAGGAAGAGAACACAGAAACCAGACAAGGATACCCGGAAGACCCTAAATAGGGTACAAATAGTTCCAAATAAAATAAGGAAAAACTCCAGAACCAAGTCAAGCTCAAAGAGACCAAAAACCAGTTCTGAGAAACAAGGGGAGGCAACGCTCAGACCTCAAAGAGTCCACAAGATTAGGACCGTGATCCGAAAACCGAGAAGAGAGCTTCTCCTATTACAGTGCAAACACACCCTAAATAACAACTGAAGACAATGTCCTCAAGTCGCAAGGAACTCAGAATATCAAGATATTCAGAGCCAAAATACATACCGCAAACCCAGATAGAAAACACCTGCATGAAGCACACACAATAGTCATACCAGGATGACTTGTAAACCAAAATACTTGCATAGCAAGTAAAGAACAGCTGAAGTAGATGTGATAAAAATACACAGTAATGGGAATCAAACCTGAGTTGTCAAAAGACCTAGGCTGTTGCTCTAACCGTTATACCAGATGAGAGCACCAACCCCACCTTCAAACTGCGAAACATCCACTGAGCAGTGGACTCACAGGCTATCCACAAGCCACCAAAGCTACTTGCGTAACTTGAACATGGAGAAGCACTGAAACCTCAAAGAGGCTCACCGTACCTCAAAACCCGAGGACTAACCCCAGATCCCTCCCAATCTCCAGCCAAGAAGAAGGACAGAATGGGACGGACCTAGCCACCCCAATAGAGTAGGGGTGCCAACCCAATAGGTCCCTAAATTAGGAACTCCCAAGAGAACTTCCTAGAGTTGAACGGAGAAATGCAGTAGATCGCCATAAGACCCAGCACGATACTAATGACAGTCAACACAGAGACTTCAATCTCCACAGATGGAACAGAACCACCCACTATTGGGTAAAATACCCATTTCAATCACCTGCCCACAAGACAGGACAGCCAACTTCCTGAGAGAGGAAATTCCACCTCCTAAAGGAGAACAAAACAACTCCCCCTAGGGGGAGAGCACAGAGAACAACAGCGCACAAGCCCCAAACAGGAAGCCGTAGCCTGATGAAAACAAAAGCTGAATGAAAATCAATCAGACACCACGAAACACAGAAGAACTCCCAATGAAGGAGAGCACTCACCATTCAAAGGACAGGACAGACCAAAAGGAGCGTATCCAAAAACGCACAGATCCTGACCAAGCTGCAAGCAGCTCAACTAACTAGACCATAAGTTATAGCCAATGTTCCCTGGAAAAACTAGAACGCACTGAGCCAGCCACAGAAACATAAGGTTCCGGACATCTGGAAAGATCCAAGACAAAAATTATAGGCCTGAGCCCAGAAATGTGTGGAACCAACCACAACCCAGGGAACACAAATACCCAGTCTGAAAACAGACCTCACAGGGGAATGACCGGGCTAACCCGTAAAAATGGAATACAAGAGTCACTCAAAAATTCCCAACTCAAAGGAAGAGAATACCCCTTGCCGGAGTCCAGCACTCCAAAAGGAGCTGGAGCACAACAGAGTCGCTACAAGATATTTAATAAATGTTTAAGGAGCGCCAATACAGACAGAGATAGAGGATAAATTAAATAGGTGATAAATTTAATAGGCAATGATTGTACAATACTTGTAAAACAGATCTAAACAATGTAATAAAATCCTAAAAAATACAATGCTAAAATTCATGGATCCATGATATAAACAAAATAATATGCAAATAATTAAAAATATAAAACATAAAACCAAGGTTTGGCGGTTCAAACACTAGTAACAATGTTAAAATAGATGGACATATAAGGATGGATGTATAAAAAAGAAGTTAATTAGATGGATGATTAGTCCATAGAAGTATCAAATGTGAAAAAAGTGAATAAAAATATATAATCAATGAAAAATTTGATGATATGAGTCCCAAAAAAAGTGAAGTAAAATTGGTGGGGTCCTGTGGAAGTGTATAAAAAACTCGCTAGAAGACTCTAGAGCCCAAAAGGTGTGCAGAACAACACCAAGACATCCGAGACTAAGGGAAAACATTGAGGACCAAGTCGTCCGAAAAGGGAGTAGAACAAGGCTACTCAGAGTACGTAACCAGAGGACCCTACCTAAGGAAAAAGAATGCAAAGCATCCCAACCCCGGTAGAAAAAACCCTAAGCAAAGCTTGGAGAAGGAGACAACACAGCCTATTGTCCCCGATAGGGAAAAAACTAACTCCCAAAAACAGGAAAGGCCACAGGCCCTCCCAGAAGGCGGTTAAACCGCGAAGGATAATGGACAAAAAAGACCCCAAAAAGCAAAACTGACAGGAACCGGTGGGAAGGAGGCCCTAATTCCTCCAAACCCTCAACCACGCAGGAAGGAACACTCTAAGTCCCTACAGACATCGGAAACGACCGAGTTTGTCACAGCGGAACTCCACCGAATCCCAGACGACCAGCTAAAAAGGCTAATGAGCACTGAACCAATCCTCCATGCCACATAAACCCTTAGGTCCTTCCAGAATTCTCAGCAGAACTTGTAAATTAAAAACAAGAATAATAATAATAATAATGTGAAGCACTTGGCGCCTTAACTGGATCAGCCAGGCAGAACAGACGCCACGAGTCTGAAATAGGGGCAGAAGGATCTGAACCCAACCAGGACCAGCCTGCAACCAAGAGCCGAAGGCCTTATATATTCACACCCAGAGGGAGAATAAACAGCAGATAAACATTCTAGAACAAACTTCCGTAGAAGTAAACAGTGCGATCAAAAGGTCACAAGTATCTATTCCAGAAAATAAAATTCCCTAACGAAAAATAAAACAACAATGATCTTAACCTGAGTGAATAAAGAACTAAACCCGTAGGTTATCACCCAATAAGAACAGACGCACCCGAAAGAATAGCCCAACATGGACCCTGTTCTTCCAAGCTCAGAACTGGAAGAGGATACTCAACAAATAAGCCTATAAGAGGAATACTTCATCCCCTTATATCTAATACTGAAAGCTATTCGAAGAAGAAGACTGAGAATTCTCAGATCCATTAAGGATGGGCTCTTCCAACGACGCCAAAGTGTGACTCAATAGGACACAAAGGCGTGCCAGTCTATAACGAAAAGCACAGCATACCCCCGCCAGAGCAAAAGACGACTCAGGCCTGGAGGGTTGACCCCCTGAAGCCTCAGGGACAGTTGTTCCCCCAGAGAGCTGAGCAGGCCATCCCATGTCTGAGGAGCCCCAGATAATGGAACACAAACAATATCTGAAGCAACTTTCTGGAAATTGCAGATTCACCAGCGCCAAAATAATGGAAATGCAACATTGTGCCGAAACCCCTAGTGGGAATAAGCCACCTTCCTGAGAAGGATAAGCAAAGTCTGGGTTACCTGCATGCGTAGTAAGAGATGGTGGAAGGGAACTCGCCACTTGGAGTACAGAAACCCCAGAGGCGGATGGCTCAGCGGCCCCTTGATACCCCGAACCCGAGGAATTGAGCACTCTAATAGGGCATTCAGAACATAACTGATAGGCTTGTATCATCCGGGGCAATACGTATTCTGCGCAAGGAGTAGAATCTGAAACACAGACATCCGTCTCCACAATATCAGACTCCTCCATAACTAGGATATTGAATACAAAAGAGTGGAATAAAAAATCTAAACGGCACCCGAGACCCACAATGGCTGGGGCACTTACCACCTCCTATGAACCAGACACCAGCAGACCAGAATTTCTCCATCGCCACACGGCCAGGAATGCGGAAATGGAGCCCAAAAACTTGACCATGCGCGGCCACCAGGTGAACCGTATAGTTAAAAAAAGCGTGCCCGACCGTAAGGTCGCATCACTTTCCAAAAGCCGTTATGTTCCACAAGCCATGACCCGAAATAACACTACACATAAGCAGGTTGAATAATATAACAAACATGATTAAAAAAAACACTGTTCAATAACCCCCCTTAGGAGATATTACCCTTGATTCCAAGATACAAAAGGAGCCTCACTGAGACCCTGTGTTCTAAGTTAGTCCCGCGAGGTGGTAGCCCCTCGGGAAAACATCTGTAATACAGTACATTTCATGAAGAAAGTAAAATAAAACGATCTTACCGGAATCTATGCCGTGGAAGAGGAACACAGCCCTTCAAGTGTGACAGATAGTAGCATCGCTTCTGCTATGGACTTGAGAGAAAAAAGCAGGCAGCGAAACTCTTCAACGCCGATTGCTTGTGGAGCCGTTAATATGAGTTGGGATGGTTTCGAAGAAAGACTCCCTGTATCTCCGGACTCTAACTTTCATCCATGCTTTCACTGAAAGGCTGACAGGACTACTTAAAACTTCAGTCCCATGCCGAAGAGTACTACCCTCCATAAGAGACTAATCTAAACTTCCTGGGACGAAAGGCAAAGAATGACTGGGGGATGAGGGAAGTGGGAGGAGTATTTAAGCCTTTTGGCTGGGGTGTCTTTGCCTCCTCCTGGTGGCCAGGTTCTGAATTCCCAAAAGTAATGAATGCAGCTGTGGACTCTTTCCATTTATGAAGAAAAAGAAAATTAATACCTTTTAAAATATTTTTAGATACAAAAACTAATATGAATTAAAGAAAGGCTGATAACATATAAATATTATATATAAGTAGCATACAATAAAATCACATTGGTAAAAGAATAATTGACAACAGGAGGTAATTATGGGTGACACAAAGTCTCAATCTATTGCCTCCATCTTGTTTATATACGTCTGCTCCTTTTATACGAGATATAGTTCGGTCATACAAACTTATGGTTACCAGTAGCCTGGTAATGGTGTGTAAGATTCCTATAATATAAAAAATAAAGTCCCTGCACATAACATACGACATTCAGACAAAAGAGCAGTTTTCTTTGGGCCATGCCCCGCAAAAGGCCCTTTTAAGGGCTGGTAAGGTAAAAGAGCTTTGAACTTTTTTAATTTAGAATAGGGTAGGGATTTTTTTTTATTTTGGGTGGCTTTATTATTTTATTATGGGGCTTAGAATAGGTGTAATTAGCTTAAAAATCTTGTAATCTTTTTTTTATTTTTTGTAATTTAGTGTTTGTTTTTTTGTAATTTAGTTTAGTTTATTTAATTGTATTTTAGTTTAGATATTTGTAGTTTATTTAATCTATTGATAGTGTAGGTGTATTTGTAACTTAGGTTAGGATTTATTTTACAGGTAAATTGGTAATTATTTTAACTGGGTAGCTATTAAATAGTTATTAACTATTTAATAGCTATTGTACCTAGTTAAAATAAATACCAAGTTACCTGTAAAATAAATATAAACCCTAAAATAGCTACAATGTAATTATTAATTACATTGTAGCTATCTTAGGGTTTATTTTATAGGTAAGTATTTAGATTTAAATAGGAATATTTTCATTAATAATATTAATATTAGATTTATTTTAATAAGAGTTTAGTTAGGGATGTTAGAGTTAGATAGGGTTATTATACTTAATATATATATAATATAATAACGATATTAACCCTAATATAATTAGGGTTAATATAGTTAATATATATAATATAATAATTATATAAACCCTAATATAATTAGGTTTAATATAGTTAATATAGCTGGCGGCGGTGTAGGGGGATTAGATTAGGGGTTAATGTATTTAATATAGCTGGCGGCGGTGTAGGGGGATTAGATTAGGGGTTAATACATTTATTATAGGTGGCAGCTGTGTAGGGGGATTTAGATTGTAGGCAAAAGAGCAGTTTACTTTGTGACAAAGCCCCGCCAAAAGCCCTTTTAAGGGCTGGTAAAAGAGCAGTTTTCATTGGGGCATGCCCCGCAAAAAGCCCTTTTAAGGGCTGGCAAAAGAGTAGTTTACTTTGGGGTAATGTCAAGCAGAAAGCCCTTTTCAGGGCTATTTGTAGGGCTAGACTTAGGTTTAGTGGTAGAGATAGTTTAGTATTTTAGGGGTTAAATAATTTAATATAGGTGGCGGCGGGGTAGGGGGATTAAATTAGGGGTTAATAATTTTAAAATGGATGGCGGCGGGGTAGGAGCTCACTTTAGGGGGTAGGTAAGGTAGATGGCGGCGGTGTAAGGGGCTCACTTTAGGGGTAGTTTAATATAGTTGGCGACGGTGTAGGGGGATCACATTAGGGGGTAGTTAATGTAGGGGGCGGCGGTTTAGGGGTTAAATATTTTATTAGGGATTGCGGCGGAGGATCGCGGTTGACAGGTAGATAGACATTGCGCATGCGTTAGGTGTTAGGTTTATTTGGCAGGTAGTTTAGGGATTTACGGGGATCCAATAGACAGCGTAAGGCTTACTACGGCTGCTTTTTGTGGCGAGGTGAAAATGGAGTAAGATTTCTCCATTTTCGCCACGTAAGTCCTTACGCTTTATATTGGATACCAAACTGCATGGGTTTGGTATACCTGCCTATGGCAGAAATATACGGGCGTAACTTCTATGTTACGCCGTATATAGGATACCAAACCAGCGCAAAATTCAGCGTCGCCGGGCGACGCTGCATATCGGATCGGGCCCTTGATGCGGATAGGGGTTTTACCTAATAGAAAGAAGTAGAGTACTATGCAGTAATATAAGCGGAACGGAAACAAATTGGCTTATTATGGTTCCGCTTTTAGTGTTCCTAGTGTATCGCGCATGCGCTAACGGCCGTGAACGCGCTTTGCATTGAAGTAGGAGAGATGGGATATCACTGGCAGCTAGTTTGAAGAAGAAGCTCTATACGACACGGTGGGGGGAGTTAAGCAGCCATATTAGGACACCAAATTTGAAGTTATCGTAGACGATTCAACAGTGAAGGCAGGAAGTAAGAGAAAGGGGGCACGTTGCAGCTTGATTTTTATTTATAGTTTTTCAACATAGATTAATGTTGTGGGCAGTGTTGAATGTCCCTTTAAATCTCTGCTTTTTGACAAAGGATACCAAAAGAATTAAAACATTGAGGATAGAAGTAAATTAGAAAGTTGTTTAAAATTGCATGTTCTGTCTGAATCACAAAAGAACAAAGATTATAAACTGCCTAATGTATTTCCTACTATTAGAACATAAGTGTCAAAACAGCATCTAACAGAAGGATTTAAAGGGACAGTAAAGACAACAATAAACTTTAATGATTCAGACAGAGCGTATTATTTTAAACAACTTTTTTAAATGATCTAGTTTGTTTTGTTCCTTTGGTATCCTTTATTGAAAACCATACCTAGATAGCTGTAATGCACCACTGGGAGAGCTGGCTGCGGCTTGTTGGCTACACATACATGCCTCTTGTCTTTGGCTCATCTGATATGGTCAGCTAGCTTCCAGTAGTGCATTGTTGCTAATTTGATAATAGAAATAAATTGGAAAGTTGTTTAAAATTATATGCACAATCTGAATCATGATATAAACAATTTGGGTGTCATGTTCCTTCAAGGTGGTGCACATGACAAACGTCACAGGCCTAACCTTGCTGCATATTTATCCCTAACTGAATTCAGCAGAGACGATAAGGTTAGAAACTGGTGAATATTTTACTAACAAAATGACCATGGCTATTTTTGCCTACTTCAGTAACTGATTGGCTCCTCCAAAAAAAAAAGGAAAATGGTGGGTGGAGTTTGAATAACAATTGCAACAAAAGTGTTAATGCATTCAAAACATTTTCACACTCACCCAATATGTTATTTTTTTTGTAAGTCTACAGAAAAATCTAGTAATTGCAAGGTGTTTACCGCCCCTTTAAGGATTATTTTACATTATTTTGTACATCTACCTTCTAAATCTTCCTGATTAATATTTGCGACTCAAATGCTTTGTGGGACTTTTGATGCAAAACAATAAACATGGGTTTAAGGGCAGCACTCTCAGGAAGTCAGCAGAGTGGGAATGCGGTAGCTAATGGATGGAGAGAATCAAGTACACTATGATATCAATTAGCTAATGAAGGTGGAGTATTTTTCATTCTCCCTGGAGAAATTACATTTTTTCCAGGCTTATTTATTACCATTGCAAAACTGCAATGATTTTGTGTAATAAAGAAAGAAAGAAAGAAAGAAAGAAAGAAAGAAAGAAAGAAAGAAAGAAAGAAAGAAAGAAAGAAAGAAAGAAAGAAAGAAAGAAAGAAAGAAAGAAAGAAAGAAAGAAAGAAAGAAAGAAAGAAAGAAAGAAAGAAAGAAAGAAAGAAAGAAAGAAAGAAAGAAAGAAAGAAAGAAAGAAAGAAAGAAAGAAAGAAAGAAAGAAAGAAAGAAAGAAAGAAAGAAAGAAAGGCTCAAATTGCAATGGACCATATATTTGCAGAGTCAAGAAAATCTACTTGAGAAATTGTGCAAACAGTGCAGAAACTCTCAGGCTGCAGCACAAAATTCTCTTCAGAAAAAGAACAGTGACACAATACTGTACTTTGGATATAGAGGGCTCATAAATCATTTTTTTTTCATACAAGTTTAATGGAATAGATTTTTTTTTTTTATTGTTAAAGGGATAGTCAAAATTGAATGTCAAAATTAAACTTGCACGATTCAGATAGATGTTATTTAAGACACTTTAAAATTAACTTCTATTTTCAAATGTGCTTTGTTATCTTGGTATCCCTTGTTGAAAAAGAATACGCACATATCCTACACTAGTGGGAGCTGCTGCTAATTGGTGCATGCACACATTTTCTGATTGGCTAACTAGATGTGTTCATCTTGCTGCCAGTAGTGCAATGCTGTTCCTTCAGCAAAGGATAACTAGAGAATGAAGCAAATTGGATAATGGCAGTAAATTGTAAAGTTGTATGTTCTATTCAATTCATGAAAGAAAATTTTGGGGTTTCCTGTCCCTTTAATAGAGTAACAAGCTGAAATAATATATGATAGAAAAGAAGGCGCCACCATAGTGCACAATCAGTGGAATAAACACGCCATATTGCGCAAGTATCACTATACTTACAAGCTCCCAGACACTTGAGAAGTGTCACAAACGCCTTCTGGAACCTTTAGAGTCGTCCAGCTAACTCCCACTCTCGCATCAGTTGATCAACTCTTTGTGGATTACAGGTTTATAACAGGCTGAATTTCTCAACAAACCACACCGCAAAAGGGGAATTTATGTTGTATTTCTAACCCCTGGTGCTGTGTTTGGGGTAGCCAAGCTCCGTGGATTGAACTGTACAGAATAATGCGTGCTCGTAGCACACTGTGCAAAATATATATTGCAGGAATATATACAAAAATATATAAAAATATAAAATAAGTTCGTGGAAACAAAGTCGTAAAATAGTTAAAATGACTTTATTTTACAACACAACGTTTCTCGGTCTTACGTGACCCGTTTCATCAGGTGCATAATAACAATTTAATTTCCACAAACTTTTAACACCGTTCTTCGGCGTCTACTGGTACCCACAGCGCATGTGTGGAGGTGTGTCTGGATTTCAAGGTGTCTATTGGGCAATAACCAAAAGTGGGTGTGTATTGTGCAGACGAGCCTCTAATGCCTGCGGGGACAGCGTAAATGTCGTGACTACATTGATTGTAGAAAATAGTAAAAGTTATCATGAGACTCATTTAAACATAAAGGAGGTACTTACAAGTGATATATAACCCGCGGCGAGGGTCAAATATTTCATCTCATTTGGGTATATAAATTCTTATTGACCTCAATCCGGACGCAAACCCAAACATGGATTTTGACCCATAATGGCATAAAATAACAAAAGTATAAAATACAACAAATACTTATTTAAAAACCCTACTATAAAAACCAGTCAACAATAACGGCATATCAACTCCTAAATGGATTACCCTATATGTCACAATGTTGGTATGTGTCTCAAAATGACATAAAAATGACTGGTTCACAATGGATAAACATTTATAATTTGAAAATAATTTTTTTTTTAAAAAACACACAAAAGAACACAAATGTTACAACATACAACCTATGCATTCATATATATATATATATAGTGTTTTGTTGAGCTCGTCTAATTAGTGACTATATGTTATCTCGTAGAATCTAGATTGACTCTGGAGCGTGTAGGTGGAACTACGGCATCATATTGAACTGTGAAATAAAATAAAACAACAAAGAGCCGTCCAGCATATGTAACGCTCTAACCTTTTCATTGACACAAGTCGATGGAGGATACTAGCTAATATATCAATACCCATAATACTGCTGATAAACATCTAGTGGTGAAGGGGGTAAAGCACCCACTGGGTTCCTGGTGAATATTGTGACTCCTTAACTCACATGGATCTAAATTGTAATAAATGTGAACCATAAAATAATAACCTATATGCATTATTTATACATTGTCAGATGTTAAACTCAGTCTATACAACATGTAAATAATATATATGTATATATATAGATGATAATATATACCATGGTGCAGACTATGTTATAATTGATAAAATTCCAATAAACAATGCCAAAGATCCCTGAAATAGCTTTTTGTATCAGACCTAAATATAATAATCTAAATTGATCATAATGGAGACAAACGATAGAACAATATATTGTGATGGGTATAGTGCTCTAAAATATAGGTTATTATTTTATGGTTCACATTTATTACAATTTAGATCCATGTGAGTTAAAAAGTCACAATATTCACCAGGCACCCAGTGGGTGCTTTACCCCCTTCGCCACTAGATGTTTATCAGCAGTATTATGGGTATTGATATATTAGCTAGTATCCTCCATCGACTTGTGTCAATGAAAAGGTTAGAGCGTTACGTATGCTGGACGGCTCTTTGTTGTTTTATTTTATTTCACAGTTCAATATGATGCCGTAGTTCCACCTACACGCTCCAGAGTCAATCTAGATTCTATGAGATAGCATATAGTCACCAATTAGACGAGCTCAACAAAACACTATATATATGAATGCATAGGTTGTATGTTGTAACGTGTGTTCTTTTGTGTGTTTTTTTATTTATTTTTTATTTTCAAATTATAAATGTTTATCCATTGTGAACCAGTCATTTTTATGTCATTTTTAGACACATACCAACATTGTGACATATATGATAATCCATTTAGGAGTTGATATGCCGTTATTGTTGACTGGTTTTTATAGTAGGGTTTTTAAATATATATTTGTTGTATTTTATACTTTTATTTTATGCCGTTATGGGTCAAAATCCATGTTTGGGTTTGCGTCCGGATTGAGGTCAATAAGAATTTATATACCCAAATGAGATGAAATTTTTTTTTTTTTTTAAATATATTTTTTATTGAGGTTGTGAGAAGGAATACAGTAAGTATTCATCCAGAGACAATAAACATATAACATAAAAACATGCATGGTGTGTCCAAGAACATAACAAAGAAGTAGAGATACAACATATCTGGGTATAGAGTCTGTGCGTCCCTGGAAGAACATCAAAACAATAAATATATAATATAAGGCTGTTTCTGGTATTCGTATTACAAGTATTGTAATTAGAGAAGTTTACAACAAATATCTAGTAAACGAGAGTTATATTGCAAGACATATAGAACCAGTATACCAATAAAGAATAATGAAACCTCATTTTTATATTATAGAAATAAGTGTAGTCTCTACCTTGCCATTCATATAGTTATGTAATCTAAAAAATGAAAATAATTGGGGCAAGTGAGAGTTAGTTTGTGTTTGATCACTTTTGGATCAAGTTAGCGGGAAGGGGGAGAGGAAATTCAGCGGGCAAGAGCCGCTCTAATTGGGGTGGGGGAGGGGATGGGGGGCGGAGCCTTATAAGATACCAAAATAGCACGGTGCAGGGAATAAATAGGGGTCATGTAATATAGCCACAGGAGTAGCCTTCAAAGGAACAGCTTATTGTTTATTCAATTAGTAGGGAGGGGAACAGCATTTAAATGTGTAATGCAGGCTGTCCTGCTCAAGACTCCTAAATTCCCATGAATATCATTAGGTTGAGATAGTATGCATACTGGGGGAGGAAGCGTATTAAGACAAGTCTTATAGTAAAATATTGGGGGAGATCCAACTTACATTTTAACATTAAACATATGGAGCAGGACAAGTAATATGCTAGTGTCTAGATCAGTGCTTTCCAAACTGTGTGTCGTGACACGTTAGTGTGTCGGCGGCAGTGTGTAGGTGTGTCCCTGCTTCAGCACAACATTTTTATAATTAACATTTTTTTAACATTTTTTTCTTTTTTACATTTTTTTTGCTTTCCGACTTTCCGCCTGCCTGCTACGCATACCTAATGGGTCACAGATCATCTTAACCTATTGGCGCAGCTCAGTGGGAACTGAAACTATTCCCATTGGCGGCTTGATGATGAAATGCGAGTGTCTTTATCTAATATTCCACCAAATATTCAGAAACTGTGTTCATCCCATCAACCTCATACATCCCATTAAAATAGTAAGTAGCTATTGGTGGTATTAAACTTTTTTTTTAATTCTTGCAGATACTTACTGTTACTTGTAAATACATTTCGTTATTATATAATTTATGTATGTGTCCGTATCTCTTAAAACAAGTTAGTTTAACCTCCTGTTTGCGAGTACAACTGAATTACTGTGTCGTGAAATGATGTAGGTCTAAAAAGTGTGTCACCAACATGAAAAGTTTGGAAAGCTCTGGTCTAGATAATAAGAAGGTAAGTAGTTATGTTAACATAATTTGTCTAAATTTGAAGGTAGATGGCGAGGAAAATAGGCAGAAGATAATTGTTAAAGTATACTTTTAAGAGAAAATTCAATATTCAATAACCTCCATGCTATACAAAACATAAGTTTTGCTCGATATAGTAGATTAAGAATTAGCTATGCCAATAGTACAAACCAGCCCTGGTAAATGTTGCAGCAATAGTGTGTAAGGGTTAGTCAGACCTAGCCCCTGAGGAAATTGCATATATTTGACATAAAAACAGTTTAAGTAATCTAATGTATATATGATAATTGTATATCTGTAGCATTTTCCTCTAGCATCCCTAATAACAAGTAGGCCTCAGTGTAACCATAAAAAAACTTAAGCATAAGTCAAGAGTTTTGTCCCACTAAATAGGTATAATAAGGGGATACAATAATAAGACTGTAATCTCAGTAAGCTTCTATCAAGCTATATATATATATTGTATAATAAATCTCGTCTAACACGTTTTATAACCCCATGCAATATCCAGACAGGCAAATAGTTAAAAAATTAGGTATGGACAAAATAAACTATTGAGTATACCCATGACAGGTAGATTATAGAGAAGTAGTTTGACCCTATGCACCTAGTAGGCTAGTGTAACTATGAGTATAGTAAGAGCTATCAGCATGCAAATGCTACAATATACTATCCACTTAGGACAGACTCCATAAAAAAAAAAAGTTAGATACTTGTAATTATGACTTCCTGGAGCATCCTGACAGTTTATATTGAGGTGTAATAGCATCTTAAGGCATGCCTGGGTCACTGCATGCAATGCTGTCAAGTAAAGATATATAGTATAGCTAATACTATGTAAGCAATAATATTTCATACTATAAAATATGTGCGTCTCCAAGCTACTATATAAGGCAGTAATAAGGTAGAAGAAGATGCCTTCACTTGGAGCTAATGCAAGTGTAATTTGAGACCTTGATGAATGAGCTTTAATCAAATATCAATGTGTCACAAGAGGGTGAATTTAACTAGGCAGACACAGTTATGTACATCGATAGATTAAACCAAATTTAAACTAAACCTTTTAACTAGGATAAAGAGAGATGTCTAGCAAAGACTAAATGACAGGCAGCACCCTAAAAACCAGAAGTAAATTATAACTCTCAATGAAGATAGTTACAGTATGTAATTGGCGCCAATTAGCAAGTATAGCAAAATGTCTTATTGGCCAGGCCGCAGGCAATATTATTAATTATACACGGTACTATGAGTACATAATGAAAGGAGGTACATAAAGATCAGAAAGGTTTATATGAGATGTGAATCTGGGAGGGCTGTAGGAACTCTAAGTGTATCTGAGTATAAAGCTTTTGGGGTAGCTTCCTAAAGAAATTACTTATAGTAGACCAATATATACTGTGGGTTGCCTAGTACAAATGTTTAGTCAGGTGTAGGACCAAAAATGCGTATAAAAATAGGATGGTATGGAGAATATGTAGGGGAGATGTTAGTCAGGGAACAATCTTCCTGGTACTATACTTCAACTAGCCTAGAGGCAAAGTAATGGAAATCTTAGGGATGTAAATCGAATTGTAGCTGGATTAGACTTTCTATAAGTATTCTGATACTAGGAGTTAAAAGAAAATGCGGACAGTAATGTTATAGGAGATGTGGCGGATTATAGCCATTTTGGTATGTATAGGGAGGGAGTAATATGGTATCCCAAAGATATCATTACATAGATCAGCCCAAGATATAAACAGCATATATATAGTTATCCACCTAGTAACTGAGAAGTATAATAGCTTGCACAGCATAGATAGAGCATTAGCATATAACAATATTTGCATGTGAAGGTATGTTAGACACAGGAACATTATAGAAAGCCTCACATCCACAAATTTAGGAGCAACATCATATTACGACAGTTAAATTTATAGTATAGAAGAGTCCTGTGGGTATGTTATTCTACTTCATGTCTTGAACATGTCAGGCTCAGCAGGTCATTCATAAAAAGTGAAAGCATGCACCTGGTGTATGCAGACATAGCATAAGAAGAGTTATTTATATTGCTTTGGTCATGCAAGCTGACAAAGTGGGCAAATATTGAGAATATATCATTGGAAGGGATAACATTCTATCTAATGCATCTTTAGATTGGTCTCTTCTCCTTTGTGCTATGGAAAATACGTAGCAAACTAAATATAAACTGTCTATAATTACCATCTTATATGCTAACATTTAACAGTTAAATAATAGATCTGCACAACTATGCATATTGAGGAATGGATATAAAACATAAGTCTAAACAGTCTAACTGGCTTGGCAAATAAATCAAAGGCAGTTTATATTAATTGTAGAAAAGAGAAGAAGGATTATAATGGCACACTTAATGATTATATTACCTAGTCAATGTAAATGGAAGGGCGATATGAGTGTTTGCAAAATTAGACCAATGATTAATAAAATATAACTTTTATTAGGATTGCATTAAAAAATTGTGGACCATGCCACCATTAAAACAAGTGTATATGAAGTGTATGATTGTGTTAATTAAAAAAAAAAAACATGAACAATAATGAGCACTGCTAATCCTCCTAAAATGGGCAAAATAATATTTGCCTGTAAATCAATACTTGATCAGTACATTTAGTCTATATACCTATCCTCTAAGAGGGATATAATAATGCCCTAACTAAAAGTTAGATTCGGCACAAATATAGTTTGTAAAAACATAATTTATGCTTACCTGATAAATTCCTTTCTTCTGTTGTGTGATCAGTCCACGGGTCATCATTACTTCTGGGATATAACTCCTCCCCAACAGGAAATGCAAGAGGATTCACCCAGCAGAGCTGCATATAGCTCCTCCCCTCTACGTCAGTCCCAGTCATTCGACCAAGAATCAACGAGAAAGGAGTAACCAAGGGTGAAGTGGTGACTGGAGTATAATTTAAAAGATATTTACCTGCCTTAAAACAGGGCGGGCCGTGGACTGATCACACAACAGAAGAAAGGAATTTATCAGGTAAGCATAAATTATGTTTTCTTCTGTTATGTGTGATCAGTCCACGGGTCATCATTACTTCTGGGATACCAATACCAAAGCAAAAGTACACGGATGACGGGAGGGAAAGGCAGGCTCATTATACAGAAGGAACCACTGCCTGAAGAACCTTTCTCCCAAAAATAGCCTCCGAAGAAGCAAAAGTGTCAAATTTGTAAAATTTGGAAAAAGTATGAAGTGAAGACCAAGTTGCAGCCTTGCAAATCTGTTCAACAGAGGCCTCATTCTTAAAGGCCCAAGTGGAAGCCACAGCTCTAGTGGAGTGAGCTGTAATTCTTTCAGGAGGCTGCTGTCCAGCAGTCTCATAGGCTAAACGTATTATGCTACGAAGCCAAAAAGAGAGAGAGGTAGCAGAAGCTTTTTGACCTCTCCTCTGTCCAGAGTAAACGACAAACAAGGAAGAAGTTTGGCGAAAATCTTTAGTTGCCTGCAAGTAGAACTTGAGGGCACGAACTACATCCAGATTGTGTAAAAGACGTTCCTTCTTTGAAGAAGGATTTGGACACAAGGATGGGACAACAATCTCTTGATTGATGTTCCTGTTAGTGACTACCTTAGGTAAGAACCCAGGTTTAGTACGCAGAACTACCTTGTCTGAGTGAAAAATCAGATAAGGGGAATCACAATGTAAGGCTGATAACTCAGAGACTCTTCGAGCCGAGGAAATAGCCATTAAAAACAGAACTTTCCAAGATAACATTTTTATATCAATGGAATGAAGGGGTTCAAACGGAACACCCTGTAAAACGTTAAGAACTAAGTTTAAACTCCATGGTGGAGCAACAGCTTTAAACACAGGCTTGATCCTAGCTAAAGCCTGACAAAAGGACTGGACGTCTGGATTTTCTGACAGACGTCTGTGTAACAAGATGGACAGAGCTGAAATCTGTCCCTTTAATGAACTAGCTGATAAACCCTTTTCTAAACCTTCTTGTAGAAAAGACAGTATCCTAGCGATCCTAACCTTACTCCAGGAGTAACCTTTGGATTCGCACCAGTATAGGTATTTCCGCCATATTTTATGGTAAATCCTTCTGGTAACAGGCTTCCTAGCCTGAATTAGGGTATCAATAACCGACTCAGAAAAACCACGTTTTGATAAAATCAAGCGTTCAATTTCCAAGCAGTCAGCTTCAGAGAAGTTAGATTTTGATGTTTGAATGGACCCTGTATCAGAAGGTCCTGTCTTAGAGGTAGAGACCAAGGCGGACAGGATGACATGTCCACTAGATCTGCATACCAAGTCCTGCGTGGCCATGCAGGTGCTATTAGAATTACTGATGCTCTCTCCTGTTTGATTTTGGCAATCAATCGAGGAAGCAGCGGGAAGGGTGGAAACACATAAGCCATCCTGAAGTTCCAAGGTGCTGTCAAAGCATCTATCAGAACTGCTCCCGGATCCCTGGATCTGGACCCGTAGCGAGGAAGTTTGGCGTTCTGGCGAGACGCCATGAGATCTATCTCTGGTTTGCCCCAACGTCGAAGTATTTGGGCAAAGACCTCCGGATGAAGTTCCCACTCCCCCGGATGAAAAGTCTGGCGACTCAAGAAATCCGCCTCCCAGTTCTCCACTCCCGGGATGTGGATTGCTGACAGGTGGCAAGAGTGAGACTCTGCCCAGCGAATTATCTTTGATACTTCCATCATTGCTAGGGAGCTTCTTGTCCCTCCCTGATGGTTGATGTAAGCTACAGTCGTGATGTTGTCCGACTGAAACCTGATGAACCCCCGAGTTGTTAACTGGGGCCAAGCCAGAAGGGCATTGAGAACTGCTCTCAATTCCAGAATGTTTATTGGAAGGAGACTCTCCTCCTGATTCCATAGTCCCTGAGCCTTCAGAGAATTCCAGACAGCGCCCCAACCTAGTAGGCTGGCGTCTGTTGTTACAATTGTCCAGTCTGGCCTGCTGAATGGCATCCCCCTGGACAGGTGTGGCCGATAAAGCCACCATAGAAGAGAATTTCTGGTCTCTTGATTCAGATTCAGAGTAGGGGACAAATCTGAGTAATCCCCATTCCACTGACTTAGCATGCATAATTGCAGCGGTCTGAGGTGTAGGCGTGCAAAAGGTACTATGTCCATTGCCGCTACCATTAAGCCGATCACCTCCATGCATTGAGCTACTGACGGGTGTTGAATGGAATGAAGGACGCGGCATGCATTTTGAAGCTTTGTTAACCTGTCTTCTGTCAGGTAAATCTTCATTTCTACAGAATCTATAAGAGTCCCCAAGAATGGAACTCTTGTGAGAGGAAAGAGAGAACTCTTCTTTTCGTTCACTTTCCATCCATGCGACCTTAGAAATGCCAGAACTAACTCTGTATGAGACTTGGCAGTTTGAAAGCTTGAAGCTTGAATTAGAATGTCGTCTAGGTACGGAGCTACCGAAATCCCTCGCGGTCTTAGTACCGCTAGAAGGGCACCCAGAACCTTTGTGAAGATTCTTGGAGCCGTAGCCAATCCGAATGGAAGAGCTACAAACTGGTAGTGCCTGTCTAAGAAGGCAAACCTTAGATACCGGTGATGATCTTTGTGGATCGGTATGTGAAGGTAAGCATCCTTTAAATCCACTGTGGTCATGTACTGACCCTCTTGGATCATGGGTAAGATTGTCCGAATAGTTTCCATTTTGAACGATGGAACTCTTAGGAATTTGTTTAGAGTCTTTAAATCTAAGATTGGCCTGAAAGTTCCCTCTTTTTTGGGAACCACAAACAGGTTTGAGTAGAACCCTTGTCCTTGTTCCGACCGCGGAACCGGATGGATCACTCCCATTAATAACAGATCTTGTACGCAGCGTAGAAACGCTTCTTTCTTTATCTGGTTTGTTGACAACCTTGACAGATGAAATCTCCCTCTTGGGGGAGATAATTTGAAGTCTAGAAGGTATCCCTGCGATATGATCTCTAGAGCCCAGGGATCCTGAACATCTCTTGCCCAGGCCTGGGCGAAGAGAGAGAGTCTGCCCCCCACTAGATCCGGTCCCGGATCGGGGGCTCTCGGTTCATGCTGTCTTTGGGGCAGCAGCAGGTTTCCTGGCCTGCTTGCTCTTGTTCCAGGACTGGTTAGGCTTCCAGCCTTGCCTGTAACGAGCAACAGCTCCTTCCTGTTTTGGTGCAGTGGAGGTTGATGCTGCTCCTGTTTTAAAGTTCCGAAAGGGACGAAAATTAGACTGTCTAGCCTTAGCTTTGGCTTTGTCTTGAGGTAGGGCGTGGCCCTTACCTCCTGTAATGTCAGCGATAATCTCTTTCAAACCGGGCCCAAATAAAGACTGCCCCTTGAAAGGTATATTAAGTAATTTGGACTTAGAAGTAACATCAGCTGACCAGGATTTTAGCCACAGCGCCCTACGTGCCTGTATGGCGAATCCTGAGTTCTTAGCCGTAAGTTTGGTTAAATGTACTACGGCCTCCGAAATGAAGGAATTAGCTAGTTTAAGGACTCTAAGCCTGTCCGTAATGTCGTCTAGCGTAGATGAACTAAGGTTCTCTTCAAGCGACTCAATCCAAAATGCTGCCGCAGCCGTAATCGGCGCGATACATGCAAGGGGTTGTAATATAAAACCTTGTTGAACAAACATTTTCTTAAGGTAACCCTCTAATTTTTTATCCATTGGATCTGAGAAAGCACAGCTATCCTCCACCGGGATAGTGGTACGCTTAGCTAAAGTAGAAACTGCTCCCTCCACCTTGGGGACCGTTTGCCATAAGTCCCGAGTGGTGGCGTCTATTGGAAACATCTTTCTAAATATTGGAGGGGGTGAGAACGGCACACCGGGTCTATCCCACTCCTTAGTAACAATTTCAGTTAGTCTCTTAGGTATAGGAAAAACGTCAGTACTCGCCGGTACCGCAAAGTATTTATCCAACCTACACAGTTTCTCTGGTATTGCAACGGTGTTACAATCGTTGATAGCTGCTAAGACCTCCCCTAGTAATACACGGAGGTTCTCCAATTTAATTTTAAAATTTGAAATATCTGAGTCCAATCTGTTTGGATCAGAACCGTCACCCACAGAATGAAGCTCTCCGTCCTCATGCTCTGCGAGCTGTGACGCAGTATCAGACATGGCCCTAGCATTGTCAGCGCACTCTGTTCTCACCCCAGAGTGATCACGCTTGCCTCTTAGTTCTGGTAATTTAGACAAAACTTCAGTCATAACAGTAGCCATATCTTGTAATGTTATCTGTAATGGCCGCCCAGATGTACTAGGCGCCAAAATATCACGCACCTCCCGGGCGGGAGATGCAGGTACTGCCGCGTGAGGCGAGTTAGTCGGCATAACTCTCCCCTCGCTGTTTGGTGAAATTTGTTCACATTGTACAGATTGACTTTTATTTAAAGTAGCATCAATACAGTTAGTACATAAATTTCTATTGGGCTCCACCTTGGCATTGGAACAAATGACACAGATATCTTCCTCTGAGTCAGACATGTTTAACACACTAGCAAAAAACTTACAACTTGGTTATAATCTTTTTTAGCAAAAAACGTACTGTGCCTCAAAGAGGTACTAACGATTAAATGACAGTTGAAATAGTGAACTGAAAAACAGTTATAGCATCAAACTTTAAAACAACAAAACTTTTAGCAAAGGTTTGTTCCCATTAGTAAAATAACAATAATTAAATTTGACATAAAAAATACAAAGCAACGTTTTTATTCACAGTCACTATAAGAATTCTCACAGCTCTGCTGAGAGAATTTACCTCCCTTCAAAGAAGTTTGAAGACCCCTGAGATCTATCAGAGATGAACCGGATCATGCAGGAAAAATAAAAGTAACTGACTGGTATTTTTTGATGCGTAGCAAAGAGCGCCAAAACGGCCCCTCCCTCTCCCACACAGCAGTGAAGAGAAACGAAACTGTCACAAATAAAGCAAAAAAACTGCCAAGTGGAAAATAATGCCCAAATATTTATTCACACAGTACCTCAGCAATGTAAACGATTCTACATTCCAGCAAAAACGTTTAACATGATAAATAGTTATTAAAAAGGATTAGTGACCTTTAACAGAGTAGTTCCGGTGAAATACCATCCCCAGAATACTGAAGTGTATACATACATGTCATTTTAACGGTATGGCAGGATTTTCTCATCAATTCCATTCAGAAAATAAAAACTGCTACATACCTCAATGCAGATTCCTCTGCCCGCTGTCCCCTGATCTGAAGCCTTTACCTCCCTCAGATGGCCGAGAACAGCAATATGATCTTAACTACTCCGGTTAAAATCATAGTAAAAAACTCTGACAGATTCTTCCTCAAACTCTGCCAGAGAAGTAATAACACGCTCCGGTGCTATTTTAAAATAACAAACTTTTGATTGAAGTCATAAAAACTAAGTATAATCACCATAGTCCTCTCACACATCCTATCTAGTCGTTGGGTGCAAGAGAATGACTGGGACTGACGTAGAGGGGAGGAGCTATATGCAGCTCTGCTGGGTGAATCCTCTTGCATTTCCTGTTGGGGAGGAGTTATATCCCAGAAGTAATGATGACCCGTGGACTGATCACACATAACAGAAGAAATAGCCGGTACTGTAACGTTATAATTATTAGTTGACAAATAAAGATATATGTTGTATGGTCACAGGGGTAAGTTATCTTTTAGACAAAGCCGATATTAAGGCTTTTCCACACTGTGTTAAACCATAACAACACTGTATACACAGAGAAGAGTGACAATCTAATACCCCAAATTCTATCTGTAGTGACTTACGTTACAGTTATCTAGTAACTAGAAAAATAATACTTAGAGTACTGTATATAGATTTTTACATTTAGCGGTTACTTCAATAATCAGCTATCCTACTGTAATGACTTATCAATCAATTCAGAGCGCACCCCCGTAGGGGAAGTAATTAGCCCAACAATAATTAGTTATCTATATACTAGTAGGATAAAGCTAAGTTTCTAGAGATATTGCCAAATAGGCCAACGTTTTAACCACTAATCTATATTAATTCTATTTTTTAAAATACAATTTAAATTAGGCACGGAGGAGAAGCAGTGCGAACGCCTGACGTTGGCCTATTTGGCAATATCTCTTGTTTTAATGGTGGCATGGTCCACAATTTTTTAATGCAATTCTAATAAAAGTTATTTTTATTAATCATTGGTCTAATTTTGCAAACACTCATATCGCCCTTCCATTTACATTGACTAGGTAATATAATCATTAAGTGTGCCATTATAATGCTTCTTTTCTTTTCTACAATTAATTTAAACGATGTTATATAGGCATTAGGCAATACCTTCTGTTGTACTAAGGAATAAACCAGAAGGTTTAGGTTATATACCATCCTTCCCACCTTCCCTATAGGATAATAGGGGTTTTTCTAAAAATAAATCAAAGGTGTAACATATCTGAACGACATAATATAGAAACATGTGGAAAAACCTCCAAAAATCAAATGAAGAAACTCAGGGCTTGCGGTGTGTTTAGTAACTTAACCCTTCGAAGTGTATAGTCAAGACCCATTCTTTAACCCACACCTATAGGTAGAAAGATCCTCCGGGAAGAAACATGCAGTATTATGGCACTGTAGAGGTTTTTTAAGACTAGTGCGCAGTTAGTTCCTGATAATGGCTTGGTGCTGTCAGAATGTAAGAAAAACAAGCTGGCATCCCTGAAAAGTTCTCCGTATGAAACTGCTCGTTTCTAGAAAGTTCTAGAAAATTGAAATAGATGCAGGTGTCAGAACTGGTTACTATGCCTACACACATCTCACAGAAGCAAACAGTTATTATTTATGATCATGTAAAATAAAAAAAATAAACAAAAATAGTATAACTAGGTAAAACAAAGACATAATTATCTCCCTGGTCATATTAACTATGTTGGGTGTCCTAAATGACTAGAATCATACCCTCTTAACAAGTTGTTATACATCATACTCTGGTCAGGAATATATGGTACATACCCTGATGTACAAAATATGTAACACACTATTTGAAAACTTCTTTTAAGGCTTAGTTCTTGTTATCACCTTTATATGGTTGATGCTTGGCTCCCCAGCCACGGCCTCGGCCATAGACCACGGAGGGGGAACCAACATTACTAACACTTTTCTTTCAAGAACTGAGGCTACGTGCTTAGTATAAATCCCTTTTTGAAGTGTAAAATTATGTCACCCTAGGGGCCACCCACTAAACCCCACAGGAAACATGCAGAATTATAAAAGGGTATTAATTCAGTTACTGCGCCTCTTTTAAACTATTAGTATGTATACAGTTCTAGAACCTATTTGTACTTTATATAATCTTACAACAGGATTGCTTGAAGCCAAGTGGTACAAAACTTAGAAAAGTAGGGAGGTGCGGATATATAAAATTATACTAGTATCGTTTAAACACACAGGCTCTTTATAAGAAAAGAGTGTAATAGAAAAACAACTAATCTAAAACATTTTTAAGCCAACAGTGTTGGGAAATTTTTTGCCGATACCAAACTTTCCTCAGGCTGGCTTTAAGGTGTCCCAACAATGTTCCATTTTATACTGTATATCAGGGCTCCATTTATCTGGGTAAAGAGACATGTCCAGCTGCAACTGCAAAAGTCTCAAATGTTATATATGGGGTGATATCCGTAAGCATAATGAGCCAGGAATCCCCTTTGTTCTCCTGGAGGGGACTTTCCTCCAAACCGAGCCTTTCAAGCATCGATGCAATAAGGGTTGAAGCATTGAGCTTCATAGACTATTTTGGAGCTATTGCGTGGCTTGTTCTGTTGACTTGCTTGTGCTTAGACAGCAAATCACCATGCTGAGTCAAGTTGGCATTTTGATGCATTTCGATCGTTGGTGGATTGATCTTCATTCGAGGTGAGACCCGTGAAGGTGTTGCCGTGCCAGTAATGATCTCTTTTCTGCCCTGCAGGGAGGGAACCGGGGGCGCACACTTTGCCACGGCTCCGTCCTCCATAGATATCGCCTTTCCATCTTCTGGTTTGCTCCCTGTGTTGGGCTGTTGCATTTGCAGCTTCATTAGAAAGTCCCATGGGACCCTCTGTATTAGGTTGTTAAAGCGATGTTCAATCTTTTCCAAGATGTATTCCAAGCAGGATAGATAGCTAGATTCTTTCTCGGCAGCCATATTTGTTGCGCAGTGGAAAATATCTTAGTATCCTTAGATTTTCTATATCAAAAAGAGCCTGCTTACTTTGTAGATCTGTGAGATTGTGGGAAAAAAACCAAACAACTTTCTGTACTGATGTGTTCCAGTCCTGACAGGTAACCTCGGGAGACCGAGGGGGGGGGGGGAAGAGCTGCCTGTCTTGAGCCACCGATCCAGGCCTTTACTGGCCAATCTTGTGTTCCGGCTTCAAAAATATAGCGACTGGCTTAGATTGTATTATTCTATCTGTAAGTCTAGTAGTACTGGTCACTTTATATGCTCGTTCACTGTGTTGGTTTCCTACACCGGCGGATTGCTGGATATTCAGCAGGAGCACTAAGAAGATGCGACCATCCACAGTCGCTGCATGGACACGCCCCTTATACTCTATTTTTATATCAATATCTGTGCATATTCTTCTTTATAGTAGTGTATCTTACATGCAGTTATATGAAAATTGGTGTATACTGTCTCTTTAATGTTCTAATTCTTAAGGAAATTCACTTTTAGTTAATGGTTTATTTATAGACACAACAGATGATGACCATGCAAAGAAAACTTGTTATAGAACGTGAGCTGTTGCATTCAGGGGAAAAAAAGAAGTGACAGCTAGATACTGGTAGAATACAAAACTGTTTCTATATTTAAGAAAACATTTTTCTTCCTTTTTTATTTTCTATTTTAAATGCCTCCTTGAGCTCAATTCAATTCATGTAAAAAGGACACTTTAAATAATTATATTTTATTGTTTTATCTCCTTGTAGTCACAATATTTGCACCTTGTCTTAAGATGTCAGTTATTAAGTATTTTAATCAATTTTGCGCTGATTTATAACAAACAGGTTTTATAGCAAAAAAACACTTTCAAACATGTAAGGTTCAATATGGACATTTGTCATACAAATAACATTTTGTTTACAAGCAAACTCATACTCTATGCTAGATATGCTCTATGCCAACAGCAAAATATAATGGTACCCAGTAAACTAGTGTATGCTATGCTCCTAGCACTCTGAGGTGGTAGAATTTTAACTATGAGCTGTCAAACAAGTAATGAGATGACAGACAGGTCACAAAGCTGAACTTCACACAGATGCTTGAAGGCCAAATTACACATTTTTTTCTAGTTGCCAAGGAGAGTAGTCTAATATTTTAATAATGGCAACACTATAAAAACACATTGCATTGTCCAGTGTTTACACTCATTAAAAACTGACTAGTAGCTTAATAAAACGGTGAAGAAAATATAAACAGGACTCTGAAACTGGTTATGGAATATAGTGTACCCCGAGGCCTCCCTATTTCCACTTGCCTTCCCTATCTCCACTTGCCTCTAAATTCTGATTTTATTGGCTGCGATCACAAGGGTGATGAATGAACTGCTTACATCCAAGTCAAAAGGTTATTTTTCTCTGCTAATCTTTATGGATCCATCAGCTGCCTTTGACACAGCTGACAACTGTTTCAGCCTCTGTGACACAGACCTGTTGTGGTTAACTTGTTGTCTCTAACCTTACCTTTGGCGTATGCTTGTCTGGGAGATCCTCAAAAGTTCTGTGGGGTTTAGTATCACCCAAATCTACCTACCTACATTGAATAGGGTTGCCAGGTGTCCGCCACAAAAATACCGAACACCCAAGAAAAAACTGCGGGGGGGGGGGTTTGTTTGAGGTGACATATATATATATATATATATATATATATATAATTACTTTTTTTTGTGGGTGATATTAAATCTTAACAAACTGGTCTGAGAGACAAACATGCCACATACCTCATTGTGTACTTGACTAGGTCGGTCAGTCAGTCACCAGGTCTTATGTAATCTTACCCAGTCAGTGTCAAACACAGTGAAGTGACAAATTGCTGCTGACTGACTGAACGGCATGCAGACTCAGAAGCACTCATCAGCCAGCTAACAGCGTAGCCCGCGGGTCTTCTCACTTACGTGATGTCACGTGTGCGGCGTGATCATGTGACGTCCACCCCAACAGACTCTCAGTCAGTGCAAGCTGTGCGCTTGTGCCCACCAGGAGTCTAGCTCCAGCTGAGCTAATAGCAGCCAACTAACAGGCTAGATTAGGTGCCGGACTGCTGGTTAGGAGTGGGACACAGGCTGGTAGTGGAACTCTGGGCGGGAACTTGCTATCGGAGGCGGAGCGGATCATCATGAATAAAATAAAAAAATCGAAAGTACAGACCGTGTGACTGTCTTAGAGAGGCTTGTCTGTTTTTTTTGTATTCATATTACAGGGCAGCAACTCAAAATACCAGACTGTCCAGTCAAATACTGGACACCTGGCAACCCTATCATTGAACCTCATCTTTACTCACTTATTTAGGGTCAGATTACGAGTGGCACACTAACAGTTGCGAGCAAGTTATATCGGGTTTATAGAGGCTGTTTGCACACATCAGATGTAGAATGAGTATTACAAGTTGGAAGTAAACAGGATCACTTGAATTAACCGTGCATCGAAAAAGCACAACCCCAGAGCTATGGTTAACTGTTACGCTTGAATAAAAAGTGTCACAAAACAGATCAAAAATACATCTAAAAGTACAGTTACACTCATAACAACACTATTTAAAAAAAATTTGCACACAAACGTTATAAGGGCTCAAAGATAAGATGTCTCAGGTGGGAAGTTGTGTGTGTATATATATATATATATATATATATATATATATATATATATATATATATATATATATATATATATACACACACACACACACACATATATATACATACACACACACATATAAATAAAATTTATGCTTACCTGATAAATTTCTCGGTACATCACAAAAGAAAGAAATTTATCAGGTAAGCATAAATTTTGTTTTCTTTTGCATGATGTACCAAGTCCACGGATTCATCCTAACTTGTGGGATACCAATACCAAAGCTTTAGGACACGGATGAAGGGAGGGACAAGACAGGAACCTATACGGAAGGCACCACTGCTTGCAAAAACCTTTCTCCCAAAAATAGCCTCCGAAGAAGCAAAAGTAGCAAATTTGTAAAATTTTGAAAAGGTATGAAGCGACGACCAAGGCCCAGCCTTACAAATCTGTTCAACAGAAGCATCATTCTTAAAAGCCCATGTGGAAGCTACCGCTCTAGTAGAATGAGCTGTAATCCTTTCAGGAGGCTGCTGTCCAGCAGTCTCATAAGCCAAACGGATGATGCTTTTCAGCCAAAAGGAAAGAGAAGTCGCCGAAGCCTTTTGACCCCTACGCTTTCCAGAATAGACAACAAACAAAGAAGATGTTTGACGAAAATCTTTGGTTGCCTGCAAATAAAATTTCAAAGCACGAACCACGTCCAAGTTGTGCAACAGACGTTCCTTCTTACAAGAAGGATTAGGACACAGAGAAGGAACAATTTCTTGATTGATATTCCTGTTAGTAAAAACCTTAGGTAAGAACCCAGGCTTGGTATGCAAAACCACCTTATCAGCATGGAACACAAGATAAGGAGAGTCACATTGTAATGTAGATAGTTCAGAAACTCTTTGAGCTGTAGAGATAGCAAATAGGAACAAAACTTTCCAAGATAAAAGCTTAATATCTATGGAATGCATGGGTTCAAACGGAACCCCCTGAAGAACTCTAAGAACTAAATTTAGACTCCATGGCGGAGCAATAGGTTTAAACACAGGCTTGATTCTAACTAAAGCCTGACAAAAAGCCCGAACGCCTGGAACATCTGCCAGACGCTTGTGCAACAAAATAGACAGAGCAAATATCTGTCCCTTTAGGGAACTAGCTGATAATCCTTTCTCCAATCCCTTTTGGAGAAAAGACAAAATACTAGGAATCCTGATTTTACTCCAGGAGAAGCCTTTGGATTCGCACCAAAAAATATATTTACGCCATATCTTATGATAAATTTTCCTGGAAACCCCGCTTTGACAGAATCAAGCGTTCAATCTCCAAGCAGTCAGTTGCAGAGAAATTAGATTTGGATGCTTGAATGGACCTTGAATCAGAAGGTCCTGTCTCAATGGCAGAGACCATGGTGGAAGGGATGACATGTCCACCAGGTCTGTATACCAAGTCCTGTGTGGCCACGCAGGCGCTATCAAAATCACTGATGCTCTCTCCTGTTTGATTCTGGCAATCAGACGTGGAAGGAGAGGGAAAGGTGGAAACACATAAGTCAGGTTGAACGACCAGGGTACTGCTAGAGTATCTATCAGTACAGCCTGAGGATCCCTTGACCTGGAGCCGTAACAAGGAAGTTCTGACGAGACGCCATCAGATCCAACTCTGGTGTGCCCCATAGCCGAACCAGCTGAGCAAATACCTCCGGATGGAGTTCCCACTCCTCCGGATGAAAAGTCTGACGACTTAGAAAATCTGCCTCCCAGTTCTCTACACCTGGGATATAGATCGCTGACAGATGGCAAGAGTGAGCCTCTGCCCATTGGATTATCCTTGAGACCTCTATCATCGCTAAGGAACTCTTTGTTCCGCCCTGATGATTGATATAAGCCACAGTCGTGATGTTGTTCGATTGAAACCTGATGAATCTGGCCGAAGCCAGCTGAGGCCATGCCTGGAGAGCATTGAATATCGCTCTTAATTCCAGAATATTTATTGGTAGGAGAGCCTCCTCCCGAGTCCACAAACCCTGAGCTTTCAGGGAATTCCAGACTGCACCCCAGCCCAGAAGACTGGCGTCTGTCGTCACTATAACCCATTCTGGCCTGCGGAAACACATTCCCTGGGACAGATGATCCTGTGACAACCACCAAAGAAGAGAGTCTCTGGTCTCTTGATCCAGATTTATCTGAGGAGATAAATCCGCATAATCCCCATTCCACTGATTGAGCATGCATAGCTGCAGTGGTCTGAGATGCAAGCAAGCAAACGGAACTATGTCCATTGCCGCTACCATTAGTCCGATTACCTCCATACGCTGACCCACTGATGGCCAAGGAATGGAATGAAGAGCTCGGCAGGTGGACAAAATCCTTGATTTCCTGACCTCCGTCAGAAATATTTTCATGTCCACGAGTCTATCAGAGTCCCTAGTAAAGAAACTCTTGTGAGGGGGGAAAGAGAACTCTTTTTTACGTTCACTTTCCACCCGTGAGACCTTAGAAAGGCCAACACTAAGTCCGTGTGAGACTTGGCTAGTTGGAAGGACGACACTTGAATTAGAATGTCGTCTAGAAGATAAGGCGCCACTGCTATGCCCTGTGGCCTTAGAACCACCAGAAGGGACACTAGGATTACTGCTTACCCTTCCCCTAATGGGGACACTGTCAGCCTTTCTAAGTGAAAACAGTCTCTGCAGAAAATATGACTGAACATACCTCATTGCTGTATAGCAAGAAACCGTTCCTCACACTGAAGTTTTCCTGTACTCCTCAGCTCATGTGGGAAGAGCAGTGGACCTTAGTTACAAATGCTAAGATCATCATCCTCCAGGCAGAAATCTTCATCTATGTCCTGCCAGAGAGTAAATAGTACAACACCGGTACCATTTAAAAATAACAAACACTTGATTGAAGATAAAATAAAACTAACAGTTTAACACCTCTTCTCTTTACCCTTCCTGCTTAGAGCCAGCAAAGAGAATGACTGGGGGGTCAAGTTAAGGGGGGAGCTATATAGACAGCTCTGCTGTGGTGCTCTCTTTGCTACTTCCGGTCAGGAAGGACAATATCCCACAAGTTAGGATGAATCCGTGGACTCGGTACATCTTGCAAAAGAAAAGAAGGACCTCTGGGCCTCAATTGAAAACTGTATAGACCATTCGGCCATACCGACAGCTCAGTGGAACAGACAACCATGAGCCCACATCAAGGTGCAATAACTGCCCCTGACGGTCACTGACAGATCCCACCGGAAAGGCCGCAAGCTAACCCTCAGGTAGATACTAGAAGGGACAAGCGGATGTCTTCAAACCAAAAGGATTGAAACCGAACCAGCCAGGACCGATCCAGGTCCGGACTCCGAACTCTCAGACAAGAGGCATGGTCAAAAACTAGGCACTCAGAACTCGAGACCGGTGGAAGTTCAAACCCCCTGAGGAACTGGCAAGTTGCCCCATACGGAGAAAAGCCCCCTGGGCAATGCATACCAATGACCCTAGACATTGGACGCTTGATAGGTTGAGACCAGAAAGCCCAGAAGCCATCTTAACAGGCCTAAGAAAAGGACAACCAGCACCAAGGGGAGCATCCAAAACCTCTCTGACCAGACCATTTCATACTCCTCATGAGCCCAAGCATCACTACACATTAGCAGACAGATCATATAACAAACATGATTAAAGTCCCCCCTGTTCGATAACCCCCCACAGGAGATATTAACCCTTGATTCCATTGTAAGATAAAGGAGTCCCACTGGGACCCTGACTTCTTTCGTTAACATTACATTCACATATGGAAATAAAATGAAACTATCTTACCGGAATCCACGCTGGGGAACAGGAACACGGCCCTTCAAGTGTGACAGATAGTAGCAGCACCTCTGACATGGACTTGAGTGAAAAAAGACAGGCAGCAAAACTCGTCAACATCGATTGCCAAAGTGCTGTTAACATGAGTCGGGATGGTTTCACAGAGACAACACTCCCTGCATCTCTGGACTCTAACTTTCATCCATGCCCTCACTGAGAGACTGACAGGATTACTTAAAAATCCAGTCCCATTTCGAAGAGTACTGCCCTCCATAAGAGACTATCTTTCAATCTTCTGACAGTTCTCTGCCAACCTGCTGTGACGAAAGGCAAAGAATGACTGGGGGATGAGGGAAGTGAGGGAGGTATTTAAGCCTTTGGCTGTGGTGTCTTTGCCTTCTCCTGGTGGCCAGGTTCTGAATACCCAAAATTAATGAATGCAGCGGAGATGCCAGCCCAATTTTGGTTCAGCACCCTGGATAGCGCTTGCTGATTGGTGGCTATATTTAGCAATAATCAGCAAGCGCTACCCAGGTGCTGAATCAAAATGGGCCGGGCTCCTAACCTAGCATTCCTGCTTTTTCAAATAAAGATATCAAGAGAATGAAGAAATATTCATAATAGGAGTAAATTAGAAAGTTGCCCTAAAATTGCATGCTCTATCTGAATCATGAAAGAAAAAAAAATTGGGTTTCATATTCTTTTAAATGGCGTCTGCACTTCCCCAGTATAGTTTTCTGATTGGCTATAATATCAGCTACTGTAAGTGTACAAAACACACAATAAAAACAAACTATGCTTACCAAATGATTTCCTTTTCTTCTGTACAGGGAGAGTCCACAGCTGCATGGATGGTTTCGCAGAAAGACTCTCCCTGCATCTCTAGACTAACTTTCATCAATGCTCTCACTGAGAGGCTAACAAGACTACTTAAAACTCCAGTCCCATATTGAAGGGCAGATACCCTTCCTAAGGAACTACTCCGAAATCTTCTGACACTTCTCTGCCAACCTCCTGTGACGAAAGGCAAAGAATGACTGGGGGATGAGGGAAGTGGGGGAGGTATTTAAGCCTTTGGCTGGGGTGTCTTTGCCTCCTCCTGGTGGCCAGGTTCAGTATTTCAGCTGTATTAAGAAGGAAAGAATATATTGCATAGCATGGTATTATACACCTGGCAAGACAGCAAAAGAGGACAACCATTCTGAAAATCACACATGTTCATCACTTTTTTACACTAAATAAATGTTTTATCCACATACCAACTACACAACATTCCTGCTTGAAATTAGTTAGTAGTTGGAAGTTTATGAGAAAAACTTGACAGAAAGTAGGGAAAGAGGGGAAGATGTATTTGGATGAATAAAAAGTTTATTAAAATTATGAAGGTGTATTGCATCAATCTTTAGGACTTTATATACCACATGTGGATGGACAGTGAGTAACTTTATTCTTAAGTAACATATGATGTGTTTTTATTCGGAGGTTATTATAACTAGATTTTTCATTTGATCGGGACTACAAAGGCAAAATAGATTTTGCCTCCAATACATTTGCGCAAAGTGGCACAGCTGCTTAATAGAACATGCAAAGATGAAGAAACAGGTCACCTACAGCGAAATATGTGCTAATCTTCCAGCTGTAGAATTTAAACGCTTATTCCTAAATAAAGCATAATTATAACAATACATTCACAGCATTCTACATCATTTGAACTATGCTAAGGGCCAAACATTTGAATTTTTATATCTGTGAAATTCTTGATGCATGTCAAACAGGCAATTTAATGTAAATCACACAACACTGTTCCACAAAGCATTCCAACTGTGGAGACATTATGTGTCTGCAAGGCATATATAATGTGTCATTAAATCATTAGGCCTTGCAGTGCTATCTTTACAAGATGGATAATAACCTTCATTCAGTAATGTTATAAATGTTCCACAATTATTAGAATAATTTGTGCAAAATAAGGCATACTTACACTCTGGTATTGCAACCTGTATGCAAAATATTTAAAGGGACAGTCTAGTCAAAAATAAACTTTAATGATTCAGATAGGGAATGTAATTTTAAACTACTTTTTAAACTAGGTGGGCTCATGTGCTAATTTCTTAGCCCTTGAAGGCCGCCTCTTTTCTTTTTTCACAACTAGAGGGCGTTAGTTCATGTGTGCAATATAGATAACATTGTACTCACACACGTGGTGTTGTTTATGAGTCAGCCCTGATTGGCTAAAATGCAAGTCTGTCAAAAGAACTGAAATAAGGGGGCAGATTGCATAGGCTTAGATCAGGGCCGTTTCTAGAATCTGGCTCCCAGGGCAAAACTCCAAAATGCACCCTCACAGATTCTAAAGTCCCCCTCCTAGACCTTGCATGTCACTCTGTCATTTAGAGGTCAGCTCCAAAGCAGCAGTGCACTACTGGGACCTAGCTGAACACACCTGGTGAGCAAATGACAAGAGACAAATGTGTGCTGCTCCTAGTAGTGCATTGCTGCTGCTAAGGATATGTACATATGCTTTTCAACAATGGATACCAAGAGGACAAGAACAATAGAATTGTCTTCAATTTTTTTGGTGTATCCTGAATTATAAAAGTTTAATTTTGACTTTCCTATCCCTTTAAATATGTCCTTTTTCTACTACAATGTTTTTTCCAAATATATTGATATTATCTAAAAATATCTTTATATCGTTTACCAATTGCCATTATATTTATATCTTTCTTATAGCTATGCATATTTATTTGTTTAATGCTTATCCATCCCATTAAATTCTTAACCAAAATGTATCTACAAAACTTCCAATAGAGTTTAAAGTTGAACTTTGCAAAAAAAGTCATCAGTTAAGATTTTCTAAAGGATTGCAATATGTCACTGGGTGTATTTGTAACATATTTAGGGGTCTATTACAATTATTTAGAAAAGTTATAACAATTATTTTAATTTTTTTTACAAAATTCACTATTAAAGTCTATGAGATTTTTGCACATAAATAATTTGATAAAGAACTGTAGTAGCTGTTTATTTTTCAAATATACTATACACACAGGCAGAATTAGACAGAGACATGCACACACAGACAGTAATAGACAGACATTAACACACAGACAGTAATACGGAGATATGCACTCACAGACAGTAATAGACAGAGACATGCACTCACAGACAGTAATAGACAGAAACATGCACACACAGGCAGTAATAGACAGAAACATGCACACACAGGCAGTAACAGACAGATATGCACACACAGACAATAACAGCCAGCGCCATGCACTCACAGACAGTAATAGACAGAGACATGCACTCACAGACAGTAATAGACAGAAACATGCACACACAGGCAGTAATAGACAGAGACATGCACACACAGGCAGTAACAGACAGATATGCACACACAGACAATAACAGCCAGCGCCATGCACTCACAGACAGTAATAGACAGAGACATGCACTCAAAGACAGTAATAGACAGAGACATGCTCTCAAAGACAGTAATAGACAGAGACATTCACACACAGACAGTAATAGACAGAGACAAGCACACACAGGCAGGGATAGATAGGCATACACACACAGGCAGGGATAGATAGGTATACACACACACTCAGACAGTAATAGACAGAGACATGCACACACAGGCAGTAATAGACAGAGACATGCACACACAGGCAGTAATAGACAGGGACATGCACACACAGGCAGGGATAGATAGGCATACACACACACACACACACACACTAAGGCAGTAATGCAGATACACACACACAGGCAGGGATAGATAGGTATACACACACTCAGACAGTAATAGACAGAGACATGCACATACAGGCAGTAATAGACAGGGACATGCACACACAGGCAGTAATAGATAGGGACATGCACACACAGGCAGGGATAGATAGGCATACACACACACACAGGCAGTAATGCAGATACACACACACAAGCAGGGATAAATAGGCATACACCCACTCAGGCAGTAATAGCAGACAAACACACACAGGCAGGGGTAGATAGGCACACACACACACACAGGCAGTAATGCAGATACACACACACAAGCAGGGATAAATAGGCATACACACACTCAGGCAGTAAAAGCAGACACAAGCAATCACATGTGAGTTTGTGAAAACTTGCCATTGTCATTATGGAGTAAATTACATATACACACACCCATCATATTAAAGGGACAGTCTAGTCCAAAATAAACTTTCATGATTCAGATAGAGAATGTAATTTTAAACAATTTTCCAATTTACTTTTATCACCAGTTTTGCTTTGTTCTCTTGGTATTCTTAGTTGAAAGCTAAACCTTGGAGGTTCATATGCTAATATCTAAGCCGTTGAAGGCCGTCTCTTCTCTCAGGGCATTTTTACCATTTTCACCACTAGAAGGTGTTAGTTCATGTGTGCCATATAGATAACACGGTGCTCACACACGTGGAGTTCCAGTGAGCCAGCTCTGATTGGCTAAAATGGATGTCTGTCAAAAGAACTGAAATAAGGGGGCAGTTTGCAGAGACTTCGATACAAGGTAATCACAGAGGTAAAAAGTGTATTTATATAACTGTGTTGGTTATGCAAAACTAGGGAATGGGTAATAAGTGGATTATCTATCTTTTTAAGCAATAAAAATTCTGGTGTAGACTGTCCCTTTAAGCATTTGTAAACAATATGTAAATAAATAATAATTTTAAAAAAAAGGCATAAAGTTAAAAAGATTTTTTTTTATTCAACAGTCCTCAACAGAAAACCTGTTCCTTAGTATGTGGAAACCCAATTTTTTATAAAGCACCTTTTTTTAATTAGCTCAGTAAAACGAAAAAATATGTACATATCATTATGTAAAGACCATGAATAATTTGTCATATGCATAAAACATCACCTCGCATGCCAGGTAAGACCCGGTGTGTTTGTCCTCGTGCTGTCTCTACTGTGCATGACAGCTTCGGACAAACACACTTGGCCTTTTATATTATAGGATATTTTTCTTTTTAATGTATATGCTTGTGATCTGTCTATTTTAACCTTTGCTATACCAGTAGTTTATCAAGCAAGCACTGCCACTTTAACACAATTAAAGTGCTCCCCACTGCTCCCTAATGCCCCCCGGGCCACTGCCTGGTCTGCCCGCCCTAGAAACGGCCCTGGCTTAGATACAAGATAATCACAGAGGTTAAAAGGTGTATTAATATAACTGTGTTTGTTATGCAAAACTGGGGAATGTGTAATAAATGGATTATCTATTATATTTAAACAATAACAATTCTGGTGTAGTCTGACTCACAGATGTGACTATAATATAAATATCTGACAAAAAAATTCTAATCATACACATGGCACCCAGTTTATTGTGGTTTCCGTAAAATGTGAAGACCTATGGAATTTAATCACATAATAAATTAATAAATAAACACAAAGATTTCACAGCAACTAAATGAAAAAATCAAGTGGGTTGAATATTAGCCACCATATTGAAGCTAGACTCTAAATCACAGATTTTTATCTGCAGTGTCACAGCCATTGGCTAGAGGGAAGAATTAACACACAACCACCCTCACACACACACAATGTTACTAGTAAAGTTAAAAGTTTTAGCCACACAGTATAATGATACTTTGTGGAGTTCTTGTAGAGTAAAAAAAAAAAAAAAAAAAAAAAATGTTTTAAAGTGTCATATGGAGGGTTGGAATCGTTTTAAGATGACAATAAAGGACCACTCAATGAAGTAGAATTGAGGGATTAACAAGTACATAATAAAAACACAAGTCAACAACACAAACTCATAATTTCCAATAAACAGATTTTTTTCTGACAAATTTATTTTTTCTGCTATTTTCCCAGCCCCCTGTATCATGTGACAGACATAAGCCAATCACAGATTAGTATATGTATACCCTGTGAGCTTGTGCACATGCTCAGTTGGATCTTGTTCCACAGAAAGTGTGAATATAAAAAGACTCAGTAAAATGGGATAATGGAAGTAAATTGGAAAGTGTCTTAAAACTGTATGCTCTGTCTGAATCATAAAAGTTTATTTTGACTTGAGTGTCCCTTTAAGTGTAAAGGGTAATAATAGTCAAAAAGTTAAATCCTCTAATCTATAAGAGCATGTCATTTTAAGATTATCGATCCTTCACTACTATGTGCTTAACCAATCAGCATTAGACATGTGCAACGCAAAAAAAATTGTTTCGTTTTCATTAGTTTAATAAATAATTTTGTTTCGGCAAATTAGTTTAGTTAAGTAAATAATATGCCGCCGATTGCCGAAACAAAATTATCTAAAACCGCCGCCTCCACCCACATCACCGACACTAAATAAAGCTATTAACCCCTAAACCGCTGTCCCCCCACATCGCCAACACTAACTAAACCTATTAACCCCTAAACCGCCATTCCCAGACACTTACTAAACCTATTAACCCCTAAAACGCAGTTCCCCAACATCGCCAACACTAACTAAACCTATTAACCCCTAAACCACAGTTCCCTGACACTAACTAAAACACTAACTAAACCTATTAACCCCTAAACGGCCATTCTGACATAGCCAACACTAACTAAACTGCAGCTCCCTTACATAGCCAACACTAACTAAACCTATTAACCCCTAAACCGCAGCTCCCAGATATAGCCAACACTAACTAAACCTATTAACCCCTAAACCGCAGTTCCCCAACATCGCTGACACTAACTAAACCTATTAACCCCTAAACTGCAGTTCCCCGACATTGCCGACACTGACTAAAACACTAAATAAACCTATTAACCCCTAAACCGGCGTTCCCAAACATTGCCAACACTAACTAAACCTATTAACCCCTAAACCGCAGCTCCCTGACATAGCCAACACTAACTAAACCTATTAACCCTTAAACCGCAGCTCCCAGATATAGCCAACACTAACTAAACCTATTAACCCCTAAACCGCCATTCCCAGACACTTACTAAACCTATTAACCCCTAAAACGCAGTTCCCCAACATCGCCAACACTAACTAAACCTATTAACCCCTAAACCACAGTTCCCTGACACTAATGAAAACACTAACTAAACCTATTAACCCCTAAACGGCCATTCTAACATAGCCAACACTAACTAAACTGCAGCTCCCTGACATAGCCAACACTAACTAAACCTATTAACCCCTAAACCGCAGCTCCCAGATATAGCCAACACTAACTAAACCTATTAACCCCTAAACCGCAGTTCCCCAACATCACTGACACTAACTAAACCTATTAACCCCTAAACTGCAGTTCCCCGACATTGCCGACACTGACTAAAACACTAAATAAACCTATTAACCCCTAAACCGGCGTTCCCAAACATTGCCAACACTAACTAAACCTATTAACCCCTAAACCGCAGCTCCTGGTGAAAGGGAGTTTGGGCTATAGTAGTTGATTTTTATTTAGTAAAACCTTATATGAAGGATAAATGTGCATATAAATTTAATTTACAGGTAGAAAGAGTAGAAACCTAATAAGATGCCAAAAGATAGGGATCTCAGCACATCATTTTTATTTTCAGATACAAATATCAATAATATTCACCATATACAAATGGTTAAAGACAGTGCTTTACCAGTCGTGCATATACACTATAGGCAAGGTATCTGCATAGGCAAAGGAACCACACATTACCATTCAACTTCAGACAACGCTTCAACAAACTTCCAACACTTTTTTTTTTTGATTGTGGAAGCAAAGATCAGTTGC